>NW_015162605.1:60579-60687 GCF_001447785.1 Gekko japonicus
GCCGTCTTTTTGCCACACATGGGTTGCCTGATGTGTTAGTCAGTGATAACGGCGCTCAATTTGTTTCTGCCGAATTTGTACAGTTCCTGTCTAACAATGGTATAAGGC
>NW_015162605.1:60891-92575 GCF_001447785.1 Gekko japonicus
TCCAGACCTCAACGACCTGAGGCCCCAGCAGCAGAGCGTTCCCAATAAGGTCCGCACATACGAATGCGGAGATACGGTATTTGCGAAACACTAGACTGGGGGAGCTACAAGCATGGACGGCTTCAAAAGGGAATTAGATAAGCATATGGAGCAGAGGTCCATCAGTGGCTATTAGCCACAAGGTATAGCTAGGGGCTCTGGGGCAAGTGATGCTCTGTCTTCTTGGTGCTTGGGGGGGGGTCAACAGTGGGAGGGCTTCTAATGTCCTGGCCCCACTGCTGGACCTCCTGATGGCACACAGTTGAGGCAGCGGTGGGCGACTGGCCGCCCCACCTCGCAGCCAACTGAGCTACCGGACCCAGATGACTATCCCATACCTCTGCCGGAGGTGAGTACTGCCGAGCCTGCCGAGCCCAGTACTGTCCCTGAGGGAGGGCAGACCCCTACTCTTGGACCCGCTGCAAGGGATGGTAGCGTCTGATACCCACTCAAGAGTGGGTCAAGCCAAGTGCCCCCAATTCAGAGGTGCCCTGAACCTCCTACGCTGCGGAGGTCTCAGCGAATACGCAGAGTGCCCACCTATCTAAGTGAATATGACTGTACATAGTGTTTTTGCTTAGGGGGGAGGGATTTGTTATGTATTGAAGTGTATATATAACTGCTTTGTGAACTGTGCCATTGAGAGTCAATGTTAAGCTTCGCCCTGGGCTAGGATCCTAATGTAACCAATAGGAGCCCTAGCCCAGAATATGTTTGCCAATCACCGTGCAGAGCGGGATCGCTTGTGATTGGTCCTTATTGCTTCAACCTCATAGGTTGCTTATTGTACAGTGGGTGTGGCTACATTAGCCGGGAATGTTTAAATACAGAGCAGCCAGTATATGTCTTGGTTCTGATGATGGGTTCTGGCTGGCGATTGTTGTACCGTGACGGAGAAGTAACTGAGCTGAAGAATAAACCGCATTCTTGCTGAAATCACTCTCCGACTCGTTGTTAAGCGCACGACTTAACACCCACCTTTCTTCATAAAGTGTGGGGTCCTTGATCAGGGGTCCACAACGTTTTTGAGCCTGTGGGCACCTTTGGAATTCTGACACATTGTGGTAGGCGCAGCCACAAAATGGAGTCAGGTGAAGCCATCCACAAAATGGCTGCCATAGCTTTCCTTCAGTCACACCATGAAGATCCTGCTGCTGTGGTGGCTGCTACTGCCAAAGCAACATTTTTAGCACACAGGTAATCAAATCTAGAATGACCAATCAGAACCCTTGCTGGCAAAAGCCCCACCTGACCCTACCCACTTTCTAGAAACACTTGGCAAACACCAAAAAATGTCCAGAATCCCTATCCTAGATCTCGATCTTTGCTCATGATTAATGGGAATTCTCTCTAGTGAAAGACTGCAGACTTCAAGAGGCTGCCTGTGGCAAAGATGTGTGGGTTCCTTACCCCAGATTTACACAAGTGCTTGGCCTGTGTGGCTTTCTCCAGATTATCTTTACTGTTCTCTTTACGCCTCTGTAAGTGGGAAAGAAACATGGCGCCCATTTGGGGGGTGTAGCAAGTGACACCAGTTGAACATGTAGGGTTGCCAACTTTGGGTTGGAAAATTCCAAGAGATTTGGAGTTTGAGGAGGGGAGCAACCTCAGTGGGGTATAATGCCGTAGTTCACCCTCCAAATAAGCCATTTTCTCCAGGGGAACTGATACCTGTTGCTTGGAGATGCATTGTGATTCCTGCAGATCTCCGGGCCCCACAGGGTTTACAAGGCAAGAGATGAACATAAGTGGTTTGCCATTGCCTCCCTCTGCATGGCAACTCTGGATTTCCTTGGTGGTCTCCTCTCCAAATACTGACCAAGGCCCAGGGGTCATCTCCTGCAGGAGCGCACAGGAATGGAGCTCCGGCAGTAAAGAGCCCAGGGGGCAGGCACATGCAACAAGCCCCACTCCCTGCTCCCAGCAGCCCTCAGTCAGAGCAAGAAGCAGCCAGGTAAGCTGCAGAGTCCCCACCCCCACCCCTGGTCCAAAACAGTCCAGTGGCACCTTTAAGACCAAGTTTTATTCAGGTACAAGCTCTCTCTCCTCTGCGAGGACAGATCTGCATGCCCCCCCCATTGCTAGCAATCCAAAACAGTCCAGTGGCACCTTTAAGACCAAGTTTTATTCAGGTACAAGCTCTCTCTCCCCTCTGCAAGGGCCAATCCGCCCCCCCCCCCCCCCCCGAATAGCTAGCAATCCAAAACAGTCCAGTGGAGCCTGACCGGTGGGTGTTGCCTTCTGACACACTTCCAGTGATGTCAGAGGGTGTGGCATATGCAAATGAGTTATGCTAATGAGTTATGCTAATGAGCTTCTTCACCTCTTTTTCTCCAAAATGACCCCTGCCAAGGCCGACCATGATAAGCTTCTGAGATCTGACAAGATCAGGCTAACCTAGGCCATCCAGGTAAGGGTTGTTTTTTTCATGGAACTCATTTATTTCAACGGGACTTGTTCAGGAGAACTGCCAGATGGCTTTGACTTAGCCAGTGTTTGTTCCTAAACCTTTTCGCCCAATTGCCTCTCTAGAAGAGACCTCCTGAAGCTTTGGGGTCCTTGATTTCACAGTAGCCCTAGTATGTAGTGAATTTTCAAATTGTCAGAATTTTTGAATGTTACACTGAGGAGGAGGAGGAGATTGGATTTATACCCTGCCCTTCACTCGGAGTCTCAGAACGGCTTGCAAACTCCTTTCCCTTTCCCTCCCCACAACAGACACCCTGTGAGGTAGGCAGGGCTGAGAGAGCTCTTTCCAGAATTGTTCTTGAGAGAACAGCTCTGACAGAACTATGGCTAAGTAACAATAAAAAATGCAAATAGGGAAAATATGCTTTGTGGGTTGCAGGGAAACACGTTTGCATTTAACATTTCCAAAAGCTTTCAGTAGGTCACAAGGCTCGCAATGTTGAGTGACATTAAAAACTGTGGTTTGGACTCACCTACTTGTAAAGGACGGGGGTCCTATATGACCCCATCACATTGCTGAGCATGGAATCAGCTCTCTGCTATGCATGTGTTTGCCAGTTCCACACAGAAAATGCTTGCAATTAATCCATGTTTCTGTAAGTCAGGGGTTCCTAAATGTACGTCAGGAGTTGCATATTGGGCCGAATTTGGCCTGAAATCCCTCAAAGCTCAAGCTTGGATCAGAGCTCTCAAATGGAGGCTCAAAACCTTAAGAGGTACTCCCTCCAAGGGACTCCTGTATCTGAGAAGACAGGATAAATCCTGGGACAAATTGCTGGGCTTCAAAGTACACTGTTTCAAGACTTCTCCAGATATGATTTACTATAGGGACATGAAAGAACTTTTCAATACAGTGAAAGAACGCATTGAGAAGCTTGATTATATAAGTGCTGCTTGGAGGTCCAGAGATACCTGCTCCTTAGCTGTGGTTGGAATTCCACCTCCCAAAAGGATGCTGGATTATATGAAAAATTTAACCATTCCAAAATATAGAAGAGTTTTTATCCTCGGATGTTTAAATGGACCACTCTCAGCAACCATATTCAGAAAGGTTATGCCCGTGCGCCAGTGGGAAAATAAAGGACTATAGAACATATCTTACTTGATCGCTGAATCCATTCAGAATATAGAAATGAACTAAGTATCCCTCTTGAAGGTTTATCTTCTGTGTCTCCCCTGCTAGGGTGATGTGTCATCTGAGAGACAAACAGAAAAAAATTATTTGCAATTATTGTGGCTCATTGTACAGCTGTTCAGAACCGATAGGTTGATGGAACAGTAATGTTATCATCATCATCGACATTACTAATGAGCTGGCACAACTATGATTAGGCAGTCTATGTCAGGGGTCATTTCCTAGAAAAAGAGCTAGGGGGACTCATTAGCATAACTCATTAGCATATGCCACACCCCCTCCAGCTCCTCCTGTGATTGAATGAGGGGGAAGCAGAGGGTGGCCGGAAGCAGGGGGCGGGGCTTCCTGTGCCCCGCCCCCCACACCTCACCTGGGGGGATGGCGTCCCCTCGCGTCCCCCCCGAAATGACCCCTGGTCTACGTAGAGCTTCCAACTTCAAGTCCTCTGGAAAACAGTCCTCAGAGTTTTACAGAATTTCTCAGGAAAACTTCAATCTTTATGCCAACCGAACCCTAGATTTTCAGGTTTACAGCGATGATTTCTGTGGAAAGAAGTTGTGTAATACTGCATCATCTCAACCATTACCCCTCCACCGCTTCCACCCTGTTCACATTCTCCACTGCTTTTCCAAGGTTAAATTTAGATTTGCCAGAAGGTGAACTTTTCCCCCTCATCCCTTTGGGGATTATGCCGAAATTTAATCCATTTTCCCATTAAGGATTGATCCTTTGATTCAGTTCAAGTTTTTCTGTTCAGGGATTTCCTAGCATGACTATTGGTTTTAATTCCACTTTTGTTAATAGTTCTGGACTTTATGTATTTGTTCCTTTCATATAGCAGAATGTTTCAACTGCCCCATCTAACCAGGAAAGTCCCAATTTTCTGATACCAGTCCGTGGAAAACCACCAGCCCTGTTTTCTTCCTATTGCTGCCTTTGGGGAATGTGACGGTAAGTGATATTAATGTAAGTTAGTTTATTTGATGCTTTTTAAAAATCTTCTCCTTCCTCCAAGGAATTCAGGACAGCACATGCAGTTCTCCTTTATTTTATGCTCACGGAAACTTTGTGAAACAGACAAATGACAATTTGAAAACTACAATAGCAGGGAACCTGCACCATGGATGGAAGAGCAGAAATCAGTTTTTTTGCAGTTCAGACAGCTGGCAGAAAAGAAGTTTTAAGAAGTCACAGACTTCCCAGTTGAGGGCTATACCAAAACCCAACTGGAAATAAAGAGTGGGTTTAGAGTAATGACTTTAAGGCTGACAATGAATAAGTTGAAATTGTTAAAGATTTTCTATTATTTGACTCCATCATCAACCAAAAAAAATCAGGAGATTGATAATTGGGAAGGTCAGCCATGACGGAACCAGAAAAGACCCTTAATGGTGTGTCGTTGGTGACCAAGATTAAGACAATTCATAATATAGTATTCTCCACTACAATGTTTGAGTGTGATAGGTGGGCAATGAAGAAAGCTGATAGGAAGAAAGTTGATTCATTTGAAATACGGTGTTGAGGGAGAGTTTTACGGATACCGTGGACTGCCAAAAAGACAAATAAGAGGGTTCAAGATCAATGCAAACCTAAATACTCCCTAGAAGCAAAAATGACTAAACTGAGACTATTGTACTGTGATCACATTACGAGAAGACAAGAGCCACTGGAAAAGACAATAATGCTAGGACAAATTGAAGGCAGCAAGAAAAGGAGAAGACCCAACATAAGATGGACAGACTCAATCAAGGAAGCCATGAGGGTTACAAGACTAGGGATGGGAACGAACTGAACCATGAAGCAAAATTCGTCATGAATTTTGCCCTGTTAGTCGTTTGCAAACTGAAGTTCATATTGGGTCTACCATCACAAACGTCCTCAAACCTTTAAAGCAGATCATGGTGTTTTCTTGGATAGCATGGAAAGCAGGGTTTTAAAAGTACTCTGAGTCCCTTAAAACCCTGCTTTCTGTTCCCCGTGAAAGTCGCAAAAAGAGCAGAGTAGTGAGGAGCAGCCTGCTGTTTTTTTGGGCTTTCTGCAAACCCCACTGAAAGGGTCTTTGGTTTGCAAACCTTGTTGAAAGGGCCAGTGGTCTGTGGTCTGCCTGAGTGGTGGTGGAGCATCGGGTGTTTTTCAGGCTTTCTGCAAACTCTGTTGAAAGGGTCTCTTTTAATGGGGTTTGCAGGGCCACGAACTGGCTCAGTTCACAAACAAATCTCCCAGTTCGGTTCATGGTTTGGTTCATGGTTTGGCCACGACCTACAAACTGACACAAGCCACATTTTCCCCGTTCACACCTATCCCTAAGCAAGACGGTTAAAAACAGAACATTTTGGAGGTCATTCATTCTTAGGGTCACCATAAGTCACGTGACTTGACGGCACTTAACACACACATGCACACACTAGGTAAGAGGCTAGGATTGACCACAGCCATCTGTCTCCCTTACCCGTCAGTCGCAAAGACACAATTTCGCCGAGTTCTGACATAGAAATCTAGCTTGTCAGGGGTGAAGCTGGGCAAGAACCCCTGACATACTAGTTTTCTTGTACTTTTGACTTTGCCTGGAAAATCATCCAGTCATAACAGTCCCTACCAGCAGCCTGAAGTGGTATAGCCCTAGCTCAGATTTACCACACAAGTGAGAATCAGGCCTACAACACCAAAATGTATTAATTGCATGACACCCCCCCCCCAGTGCTGTCTTGCAGCAGCTGTTGCATTTTCAGAGTTTGCCACTGATACAGCAAGTAGGCAGCTACGCCGGACCCTGAGGGCACTGTGGAGAAGCAAAACATTTGTGTTTCCCTTGACCGGTTCCATGCTAGAATGCACTTAAGAAATATCTTGTTTTTCTCAATGAAAGAATAGAGGTTGGGGGGGCCTGAAAGCATGCAAAGAATTTAACAAGTTTCTGTTGCAAACATGCAACTGAGGCCAAGAGACCTCATTGCACAAGCATTCAACGGCTTTGCTACATGATTGTCTTCCTGTGGGGGGTTGTAAAAGCTCGGCCACGGCTTCCACCCAACCAAAGCTCTCTTAAATCTGCTTGGTCGCTGGCTTTATTGCTACAGTCAATAAGATATATCTGTCTAGAGCAGTTCAGAAGGATTTTTTTTAAAAAAATCAAGAGCAGACAGTTGAACTCATCAAGTCGGTGGTGGGTGGAAAGTGCCTTCAAGTCACAGTTGAATTCTGGCGACCCCGTAGGGTTTTCAAGGCAAGAGGCATTCAGAGATGGTTTGGCATTGGCTGCCTCCCTGTCATGACCTGAAATTCCTTGGTGGTTTCTCATCAAAGCACTAACCAGGCCTGACCCTGCTTAGCTTCTAATAATGGGAAAAATAAATTCGAAATGCGAAAAATAAATGCAAAATGTGAAAAATAAACGCGAAAAAATAAATCTGACAAGATCAGCTCTCCTGGGCCATCCTGCTCAGGGTATGCGTTGAGTTAAGTTTCCTTGATCAGCACTTTTAATTTATTTAATTCAACCAAGGCTTAACCAAGTGGGTTAAGGAAAGAAGTTTTTAGTAACTGGGAAGAAATGGGGTGGATTTGCAGGTCTGCTCTTCTCTTAGAGCGCAACTCCAGATACAACAATTTTCTAACACCCCGACCTGGATGGCCCAGGCTAGCCAGATCTCTTCAGATCTCAGAAACTAAGCAGTGGTTGGCCACTGAGTTATCTGCTAGGACAGGGGTCCCCAACCTTTTCGAGCCTGTGGGCATCTTTGGGATTCTGATACAGGTGTGGTGGGAACAGCGAAAAAAGCGGTTGCCACAAAACTTAGGCAGGCCATGAGAGGGAGGGCAGGAAGGGCTGCATCAGTGCTTAGTTCTTGTGGCCCTTTCTGACATGCCCAGGGAAATGCTGATCACCACTTTGGGGTCAGGAAGCAATTTTTCTCTAGGCCAGTTTGGCTGGAGATCCTGGTGTTTTTTGTCATCTTCTGGATGTGGAACAGGGATCACTGGGGTGTGTGTGTGGGGGGGGGAGGCGTTTGTGATGCATTGTGCAGGGGGTTGGACTAGATTTCCCTGGAGGTCCCTTCCAACTCTATGGTTCTATGACTCTTTGAAATGGCTGCTGCAGGAGGTGGAACCAGCCACAAATGGCTGCTGCAGCTTACCTTCAGTCACACCGTGAAGATACCTGTTGCTGCAGGAGCAGCTGCCACCAAAGTAATGTCTCTGAAAATCTGCATGGCCAATCAGGAGCCTTGCTGAAGAAAACCCCCACCTGGCCCGACCCACCTTTCTAACAACACTTGGCTAGCACCGCCTCAGCAGTGCCCACAGGCACCATGTTGGGGTGCCCTGTGCTAGGATAACGCCAAAATGCCATTTTCAGCAGCATCTGCACAATGCTAGGGATGTGTAGTCCCGTTCCTAGTACTCTGCTGAGATTGCTGACCTAATTCACCCATGCATTCAACTCAACTAATTCAGGTCAATACTAGATGCAGTCATCTGAGGGCACCCAAGTGATGACAGATCTCTCTTCACAGGAGAACGCTGATAACCATCTTTTCCTAAAGCTCTGCTGCAAGATCTGCTTTCCGTTCACCAAGAAACCCGACGTACGGGAAGAAGTGCTCCAGGGGGAAGTGGGCGACGTTCCTTCATGGCATCAAAGCTCTCGTACGCAGGTTGGCCGGCGGGGACCGAGCAGTTCCACTGTTTTCCTCTGACCTTTATTTTCTTTGGAATGTTACTAAAGCCCATGTGGGACATCTGGCACGGAGTTTATATGACAGTTTGCTTTGGCAGTCGAGTGACTTGGCGCCCGGCGGTGTTTAAATAGGATTTTTTTAATTTTTATTTTATCTTATTTTATTTTTGCAATGCTTCAAATTAAAGCCTCCACATATGCGTTTAATAGATTCACTAGCGCACTTATTATATGTTAAATAAATATCAGCTGATGAAATAAAGACCACTCACTGAGGAATAACCGACATATAATCCAACAGATCCAATGCAGCTGTTAAACCTCAGTAAAACTTTAATGCCATAATCATAGGTTTTATTAAGAGAATTGCCCCCAGTGTAGGATAATAAAATGAGTAAGGGCTGGTTCACATAGGTGAGGGATTTCTTTGCATTCGCTGCAGATGATCCACTGGATGATACAGATGGCTCAAGGATTGTACAGAGAAGCGTATTGTATATTAAGCTGCCTTATGCAAAGTCCATTAGAGCGTCTAGCGGAGACCTGTCTACTTTGACTGACAGCGGCTCTCTGGGTCTTTCCCACCTCCTGCTGCCTGAGATCCCTTATGCCACTAATTGGACCTGGGACTTTCATCATGCAAACTACAGGCTTTTCAACTGAACCATAGCACCTTCCCATTCTTCTACAGACTTGGCACCTACTTGGCCAGTATGGTGCAGTGCTTAAGAACGCGGACTCTAATCTGGGAGAACCGGATTTGATTCCCCACTCCTCCACATGCAGCTGCTGGTGTGACCTTGGGTCAGTCCTAAGTTCTTTCACAGCTGTTCTCTCCGGAGCAATTCTCAATCAGAGCTCTCTCAGCCCCACCTACCTTCACGGGGTGTCACTTGTGGGGAGGAGAAGGGAAAGGAGATTGTAAACTGCTCTGAGACTCCTTTGAGTAGTGAAGGGCGGGGTATAAATCCAATCTCCTCCTCCTCCTTTTCTTCTTCTTCTTCTTCTTCTTCTTCTTCTTCTTCTTCTTCTTCTTCTTCTTCTTCTTCTTCTTCTTCTTCTTCTTCTTCTTCTTCTTAGAACATGAGACTGATACCCATGACCTATGGGTTTAAGCCAAGCGCCATGCTTAACTAAGGTTGTCAATGGTAGTTTGGGACATTCCAGAGATTCAGAGGCAACGCATGGAGAGGTCAGAGTTTGGGTAGGGGATATGCTGTCACTTGGGGGCTTCCAGGCAGTCCGACTTCCAAAGCTGCCACTTCTTTTAGGGGGACTGATCTCTGTTTTCTGAAGATCAGTTATAATTCCAGGAGAACTCCAGCTCCCACTTTGAGGCCGGTAACCCTGTGCTTCACTCACATACCATGCCACGGCTTCCTAAAATGCAGCATACTTGGCAAATTGGCATCTTGTTCTTGCACAAGGACCCTGTTAATTTTTCCACACTCAACTCTATAGATCAACTTCTACTTCCTTCGCCATGATGAGAATCCCACCTATTTTAGGCACCATGTTAACAGATACTTCATGTTTCCATGGAGTTTGGATACCTACAAAATGCTTCTCATGGTGATCTGTGCTTGAGGATAGTCAAGAGGCTGTTCTCTGGTGTGAACTGAAGCCCTGAAGCTTTGTACTTGAAGAGCTTTGTTCGCTGGAAATGTCAAAGGCAAAGCTTTCAGAGCATTAAAAAAAAACCAACCACCCTGAACATTTCAAGTTCAGTTTTGGTTTATTTACATATCTCCCTTCTTTTCATATAAATCTACCTACAAGGCAGCTTGCAATGCCTAACTATAAAAACACATTAAAATATTTGGCAAGTTCTAGTTTGTCGAAACCCAAAGTTACAAAGATTCCAACATTTCCATCATTCCAAAGTATTCCCCCCCCCTTTACTGAGATATATTTTGGGAAAGTCCACATTTAACTGGATGGTGGTTGAATAATTTATTCATAAGAACATATGAAGAGCCAGCATTGTGTCTCACACAGTGGCCAGCCAGTTACTCTGAAGGTCCAACACCAGGGCATAGAAGAAGAGGAGATTAGATTTATACCCCACCCTTCACTATCCAAAGGAGTCTCAAGAGTGACTTACAATCTCCTTCCCTTCCCCTCCCCACAACAGACACCCTGTGAGGTAGGTGGGGCTGAGAGAGCTCTCTTGAGAACTGCCCTTGAGAGAACAGCTCTGAAAGAACTTATGACTGACTCAAGGTCATACCAACAGCTGCTTGTAGAGGAGTGGGGACTCAAACCCGGTTCTCCCAGATTAGAGTCCAAGCTCTGAACCACTACACCAAACTGTCCAAGGCCTTCCTCTGGTGTTGCCTTCTGGTACTAGTATTCAGAGGCTGACTGCCTGAATGTGGAGGTTCCCTTTAGTCACCACGGCTCGTAGTCACTAATAGACTTATCTTCCATGAATCTTTCTAATCCCGCTTTAAAGCCATCTGTGCCTATGGCCATCACTATATCCCCCAGCAGAGAATTCCACATTTCAATCACTTGTCATATATGATGTGCAAGAGATTGATTCCTTTCTCTGGAAAGGGAGGCCACTGCGGGGTTTCCATACATGCAGCTCATGCATACGGACACTAGCATTAGAAGGACTACAGTGTGAACACAGAGCCAGCAATAACAAGAAAAAAGCCACTGTAATGAGACACTAAACATTTAAATAAATTAATATAATTTTTTGTTTTGATTATTCTTATATCTATCTATATATCTAATTCCGAAGTCGCCCCCTGGTGTGCGGATACTTATTTCCACACATCGGGGGGGACCTGGAGGGGAGGGAGATGTTTGTGCACACTTGGGGCAGTCCCCAGGTGTGCACAAAAATCTAAAACCCCGGGAAAAATATCGGGGGGGGGATACTTAAATCCCCCCAAAAGTGACAGAGCATCCCCTGCACATGCGCAGGGAATGCTCTGCAAACTCCCTCGCCACCGCTACCGCCGCTTCGGGGGGAAGAGAGCAGCGAGGCGAGCGGCGAGCCGGGAGGGGGGAAGAGCAGCGAGGGCCGAGCAGCTCGCCGAGCGGCCCTCGCTTCGGAGCCAGGGGGGAAGGAAAGAGAGCACTGAGGGCCAAGCGGCTCGCTGCTCGGCCCTCACTTCGGAGCCGGGGGGAGGGAGAGAGAGCAGCCGGAGCCGGGGGGAGGGAGAGAGAGCAGCCGGAGCCGGGGGGAGGGAGAGAGAGCAGCGAGGGCTGAGCGGCTTGCCGCTCGTCCCTCGCTTCGGAGCTGGGGGGAGGGAGAAAGAGCAGCCGGAGCTGGGGTGAGGGAGAAAGAGCAGCGAGGGCCGAGCAGCGAGCCGCTCGGCCCTCGCTTCGGAGCCGGGGAGGGAAGGCCAGAGGGGTTAGATCGAGCGGGGGGTGGAGGATATGGGGGAGGAACCGGCAGGATGGGGGGGACTTATCTCCTCCTGCTGCTTCCTCCTCTGCCTCATGTGTGGAGGTCCCTCCCCCCCCGAGTATCGCGGGTCCGCCCCTTGTTTAGCATATAATAAAGAAGTATCATACAAATCTATACTTGTAAATTAACAGAAGACATATAATTGTATGATAATATAAATCCACTGAAATCTCTGTGACCAGTTCCTAGAACAAGGTAAGTTCAAATATGTAGAAACATCAACACCACAATTTACAGAGCTAGGTAAGTTAATATTTGTAGAAACATCGACATCAAGAGACGAAACGTCAAGGAGGAATCATCACATGAGGATAAACTCTCTTGTTTTGATAAACTTCTTCAGTGAGACAAACATCAGGCTTACAACTATTTATAAGATGTTCTCTTCAGCATTTATGTAAATACCAATAAGGGTGACAGTCATTCCAAAAATACCAGCCTTAGAAAGTTCTAATGTTGTACCATCCCATCAAATTAATTACAAGTGGTCGATTCCAGAAGTACTGGTCTTTAAATTTAAAGACAAGAGAGAGAAGATTGACTCCATATTCAAGGCACAAGACTTTTTGAGGAGACACGCCAGCTTAGAGGAAGAAGCAGAACTTGCCAAGTGGAAAGTTTTTAGCAGCGAAGAAGACAGCAGCCCGGAGGAAGGAGACAGAGAGCCGAAAGAGAAAGGAGCAGTAGGAGGTGTTTCCTACAACCTGAGAGATTAAAAAGGCAGACGCCCCAACACCTGATGAACTTCTGAGAGTGCCTTAAAAGACAATATTAATAATAACCCAAAAGGACATTACTAACATAATTAACCTTTATATTTTTAACAGGTAAAGAAGAAAGAAGATCGTCCACTCACGGAAGAAGCTATTGACTGTATTAATACTAACAAAAGATTAATATACTAATTTACTCATCACTCACCTCTTTTCTTACTCCCTCCATATACCCTTCCTTTTTTCTGAAAATTTAAAAGCAATAAAATTCTCTCCTTTTGAGGAGAGTTTATTAACAAAAAAAGAAAAAGAAGAAAGTTCTGATTAATTTACAGTTTGATAATTTGGAATGGTGCCCACATACAAGACCACAATAAATGTAGAACTGTTTCTCTGAGAGAACAGCTCTGAGAGAGCTGTGACTGACACGAGGTCATCCAGCTGCCTGCCTGTGGAGAAGTGGGGAATCAAACCTGGTTCTTCAGATTAGAGTCCACTGCTACTGACCACTACACCAAACTGGCTCTAATTCCAGGAGAACTCCAGGTTCCACCTGGAAGTTGGTAACCCTACTCCCAGTGCTCTTCTGTTTTAACTCTTCATAAAAGAGTAAAACAGCTAGTCAGTGGCTGAGAAGACCAGGTTTCCTCCTCTTAGATGCAGGTGCGTACATGGGAAGTTTAATGACGCAATTTCCAGTGTACTGAAGTAATAAGTTTGTAGCTGGGATGAGGGGAGCAATTTCTTTGGAAATGAACAATGCGTCATTTTATCTGATTGTCGTTCTTTAGCGAGTACTTTATTTTGTCTGCCTGTTTTAATAGTTTCTTGTAGAATTACTCCTTTTTGGAATCATCTTTGTTCCCCTTCCCGCACATCGTGGCCGGAATGGCGATCTTTTACAGTCTTTTACAGTAAGCAAGTTTGAAAGATTGTGGGCTTTTATATGGATGACTTCACCAGCAAAGTTATGTCTGAGGAGAAAGCAATAAATACCCTGAATTCTGGAGTCACCAGTACTCTCTTGGACTCTCCAAAACCTCACTCCAAGATAGTGCCGCCTGGTGCAACAGGGATTGTAGGTTGATGGGGGGAAATAGTGGTGGGCAATGTTCCCTCTAAGCTGTGGAGTCTTGTGAGCAAAAATTCTACTTTGTGAGCTCCTGGCATTAAAGTTGTGAGCGAGAAATTTGGCTACTGCATAAATTAGTTTGCTCTGGAGCCATCCTTCCTGGGCTGAGACAAAAATGTGTGAGCTAGAGGCTAAAAAACTGTGAGCTAGCTCACACTAACTCAGCTTAGAGGGAACCCTGCTGGTGGGATAGATCCCTTCCTTCCAAGGAGTTTGGGACAGTGTACGTCATTCTCCCCTCCTCTATTTTATCCTGTGAGATAGGTAAGGATGAGTGTGGGTGATGGGCCCAATACTCACCCTGTGGGCTTCATCACAGTGTAGGGATTTGATGGCCTCCCTCCCTTGCCTTAGTCCAACACTCTGACCACAGCTGGCCAGTTGTGCACCTGCGTTTGCCCAGACACTGCCCCTTTCCCTCATTCCAGATAAGGAAACATGGGATACACTTCCATACACTGGAAGTATCGTAGGGTTGCCAGGTGCCTCCTGGCCACCAGCAGGGGATGAGAGACTCAGCAGAATTGCCAGATCCGGGTTCCGGTTCCGATGGTGACGAGAGCAGACGTGAGCAGCTACTGCTGTTCACTGAGCTCTATCCTTAATGCTTGTTTTGGGCTATCCAATGCTCAAAACGTTTTTCTTTGGAGAAGAAAATGATGCAGGAAGCTTGACTTTGTAACCAGACTGTGAAGGCAAGCGGTCTGGAGGGGCAAAGGTGCTTTGAAGCAATGGCTGTTAAGGATGCCTGACAAGAAACGCCGGGCGAAAAGACGCACCATACAAGGACCAGCAGAACCAAAAGAGTCAACAAACGTAAGGAACTTTGACTTCAGGATTATCTGGCAACTGAAGCTAAGTATTTCAATAAATTATAGTATAGGAAGGTTAGAGAGAGGGGTTGGGCTCTAGGGGTGAGGCTCAATGACTAAGGGAGGAAATTAGGAGGTAGCACTTTAAGGCGGCCATTAAAATAAACTCCAAGGGAATTTCAGAATCTGGAAAAGGAGCGATCTAAAGTAAAGAACAGCTGTAATAAAATAAAAATATCAATACCTGTGGATATTACGCTGGTGTTGGTGTTGGTGTGTCTCTGTTGTTTAGGATCCGAGGAGGGTGAGGCGGCGAGAGGCGAGAGGCGAGAGTGGAGGGTGACTAGAAGAGTGGGAGCCGAGCAGAGCCGGAGGAAATGAGCAGGTACGGGAGCGGAGCTGAGCTGAGAAGGATTGTGTGAAGCCAAGCAGGATCGGAAGGAGACGGAAAGAGCCAAGCGGAGCCGAGCAGAACCAGGCGGAATCGAGTGAGACAGGCGGAGTCACCCAGGAACGGACCGGAAAGAGCCGTGCGGAGCCGAGTGGATCGTACAGGGTCAGAAGGAGATGGAAGGAGACGAAAAGAGCCGAGTGGAGCCGAGCGGAGGACAGGCAGAGTCACCCAGGAGCGGAGTGGAGCTGAGCAGGGGCAGGGCCTGGACGAGCAGAGGCCGGAACAAGCAGAGGCGAGCGGAATCGGGCGGCTGACGAACATAGCTGAGTGGGAACTGAGCTGGAGTAGGACTGGAGAGAGAGTGGGTGGAGTGTGTGGAGAGTGGAGACGAGAGAAATTGAACAGATAGAGGGAAGAGAAACAACGTCAAGGAGATCTGAAGAGTAGTGCAAACTGGGACTTGAGTGGAGAGAGATAGTGAAAGTCGTGGAGAAAGTACAAATAGTATAAATAGAATAAATACAAAGGAAAGGAAAGATCTACAATTAATAGAGGGATAGGCAGACAGAGTAGAAAAGAAGGAGAAGATACATAGAGAGACAAATAGAACAATAACAAATAAAGACAATAAAGAAAACAGGAAATTGGAAAGAGTAAAAAACAAACGGGGAAGAGGAGGAAAGGTGCATAAAATATATTTAGACAGACACAAAACCAAAATAAGAAACAGAATAAGAAACAATAAGAAACAAATATACGAATGGCTACAGGAAATAGCGGGGCTAGTGGATCTAGAAAATCCTCTATAAAATCACCAGGACAAGTTAGTCTGCAAAGCCAACTAAAAACTAGTACAATGAGCTCAACACAAATAAATATGAAAGACCTAAAAAGTTTAATGCAGGAATGTCTAGCAGCAGAAATGAAAGCCTTCGCAGAAGTGACACTACCACCGCTGATTAGGCAAGAGATTGAACCAATACAAACCCAAATGCAAAATTTAACACAACAGATAAGTATAGAAACAGAAGAAATAAAAAAGCAAATAAAAGAAAATAAACAAGAAATCCTAAAAATAGCAGCAGCAAATGTTAACATGGAGGAAAAGATGAAGCACATGGAATTAGAAGTACAGGAAGTGAAAAATAAAACAGATGAAAGAGAAGAGGCCCTGATGGGATTGGAAATGGAAAAAGCGAATTTATTAATTAGATGCCAAAATGTACCTGAGACTATAGGTGAAAAATTAAAAGAAGAAATGATTAGACACATTTCTGAACAATTGAAGGTGGCAACAGAAGAAGAATTGGAAAAAAGAAATAGATCAAGTATACAGGAAAAACAGCTCATACACCAGGAAGAATAAAGTACCCAGAGAAATCTATCTGAAATTTGTAAAAAGAGGCATGAGAGACAAAATATTGAAAGAAGCAGACGTAAAAAAAGTAAAAATTCAAGAGTCAGAAATAAAATTTCTAAAAGAAATACCTTGGAGAATTAGGGAGAAGAGACAGAATTATGCAATATTAACAAAGTTACTGAGAGACAATGATATTCAATACAGGTGGCTGGTTCCAGACGGAATATTATTTACTTTTGAAGGAAAGAGACAGAGAATAGATTCAACCTTTAAAGTTGAAGATTTTTTGGATAGACACGGAGAGAATCTGGGATGGCAGAGAGAAGACGAAAGTGAGAGGGAAGGAGAAGACCTAAGAGAGGAAACAGAGAAAGAAAAGGAGAAAAGAGAAAGGAAAAAAAGAGGAAAGAGAACTTACTTTACACCATCACATATTTTAACCAGATATCAACAAAAAGCGAAAGAACAAGGAAAGGGAAACAAAAAATAGAATGGAAAAACCAAAACACCTGAAAATATTCTCGGTAAACGTTAACGGTTTAAATAGTCAAACTAAGCGAAGAAGAACTTTTCACCAATTAAAAAAACTTCAAACAAAAATAACATGTATACAAGAAATTCATATAAAAACAGGATCAAAAATATTTAGAAAACAAAAAATTATGTAATCTATTTGTAGCCTCAGATACTATAAAGAAAATGGGAGTAGCGACATATGTTAAAGAATATTTAAATTCAGAAATGGTATATACATCAGAAGATGGAAGGATATTAGCAATAAGGATTAAAAAAATAGAATGGAAAAACCAAAACACCTTAAAATGCTCTCAGTAAACATTAATGGTTTAAATAGTCAAACTAAGCGAAGAAGAACTTTCCACCAATTAAACAAACTTCAAACAGAAATAACATGTATACAAGAAACTCATATAAAAAAACAGGATCACAAATATTTAGAAAATAAAAAATTAGGTAAATTATTTGTAGCCTTGGACACTATAAAGAAAAGAGGAGTAGCGACATATGTTAAAGAATACTTAAATCCAGAAATGGTATATACATCAGAAGATGGAAGGATATTAGCAATAAGGATTACAAGACAGCAGAAAAATATTTATGCACCAAATCAAAGACAAGAGAAATTTTAAAAAAATCTGAGAAATCTATTAATAACATATAACACATCAGAAATCTGTAAAATTGGAGACTTTAATGCAGGAATGGATGGGAGTAAAGATAGGAAAACACAAGCTGCATACAAAAAATCAGGGAATAAACTACCACTGGAATTCTTAGAAGCGGCAGAAGAACATAGCTTAATAGATGCATGGAGAGTGCGAAATATAGAGAAAAATGACTATGCATTCTACTCAGCAAGACATAACTCATGGTCTCAGATTGATATGGCTTGGTTGTCATCCACTTTAGTTCCAGAAATAGTGGAAGTGGAAATATTACCCAATACATTCGCAGATCACAGCCCTATAATGGTAATATTAAAAGACAGACAATGAAAGATAAGATGGAGAATGAATAAAAATTTAATAAAAGACAAATAATTTGATAAAAAAATGAAAGAAGAAATCACAAACATTTTTAGACAAAATATCCAATCAGAAACCCAAATAGAAATAGTATGGGATGCATTCAAGGCGTATTTAAGAGGCTGTTTTATTCATCAAGAGGCATGGAAGAGGAAACAAAGAAGGAAAGAATATGAGAAACTTACTAAACAAATCAAGAACGAAGAAGATAAACTCAAAAATATGTCGATAGGAGTAGGAAAAAGACAAATAAATCTTAAAATGTTACACCATCAAATGAATCTCATTCTGACTCAAGAATTCGCTAAAAACATAGAATTTGCTAACCAATATTACTTCGAGAATGCCAATAAATCAACAAGATGGCTGGCATAGAAACTAAAGAAACAACAAGAAAGGAAAAAAACAACAATAAAGGCCCTTAAAAATAGGGAAGGAGTTGAAAAGTATAAATTAGCAGAAATAAAGAAAATAACAGAAGAATTTTATAAGACACTATATCAACAAGATAAACAAGATATGGAACCGATACTGAAATATATTAATGCTACAAATAAAAGGAAATTTAACGATGAACAAATACCGTATTTTTCGCTCCATAAGACGCACCTGACCATAAGACGCACCTAGTTTTTAGAGGAGGAAAACAGGGAAAAAAATATGACCAGATGGGATTCCAATAGAAATATATCAAAGATATGAAGAACAGATTATACTAATACTAAAAGACTTACTACAAAATATAACGATAACGGGGAAAATACCAGACACATGGAACCAAGCAATAATAACTTTAATTCATAAACCAAATACGGACGATAGGGAAATCAAAAATTATAGACCAATATCCTTATTACAAGATATTTGCATTGATATTAGCCGCAAGAATGAAGAAAACATTAACACCAAGATCAAGCGGGATTCCTTCCAAGGAGACAACTAAAGAATAATATTAGGACAGTACTAAATGTTTTAGAATATTATGAAGTGAACTCGGATAAGGAAATGGCGTTAATATTCTTGGATGCTGAAAAAGCTTTCGATAATGTGAACTGGGAGTTTATGCTTCAAAAATTGGAAGTATGGAACTGCAGTATGAACTTCTTAACAATGATCAAGGCTATTTATAGTAAGCAAGTAGCAAAAATACAAGTAAACAATGATATGACACAAGATATCGAAATTCAAAAAGAGACCAGACAAGGATGTCCTTTATCACCACTACTATTCATATTTACTTTAGAGACATTAACGGAGCAAGTGAGAGATAATAATCAAATCAAGGGGCTTAGGATAAAAGAAGAAGAATTCAAATATCGAGCTTATGCAGATGATCTGGTGTTGATATTAGAAAACCCAATTGTATCAATAACGAATCTAATCCAGATAATACAAGAGTATGGTCAAGTAGCAGGACTGAAAATTAATTTTAAGAAAACAAAGATACAAAAAATTGTTCAAAGAAGCAAAAAGAGAAAATTCAAGAATTGTCTAAGATGGAAATAACTAAAAAGGTTAAATACTTAGGAATTACAATATCAAACCGAAACATTACTTTAATAGAGGACAACTATAACAAGTTACTAAAGGAAATCAAAAAAGATTTAGAAAGATGGAAAGGTCTAAGGATCTCAATGATGGGCAGAATTGCGACTATTAAAATGAATCTTCTACCCAGATTTATATTTTTAGCACAAAACATACCAATTCTAAAAAAACACAATATTTCAAAGATTTGGAAAGAGTTTACAATAAATTTATATGGAACAATAAAAAAACAAGAATTAACCGTAAATATATGCAAGATAAAAAAGAAGGGGGGTGGTTTGGAGTCCCAAACTGGAACCTATATTATAAAGCAGCAGCACTGACATGGATAAGGGACTGGGTAACGTTAGAGGACACCAGATTATTAAATCTTGAAGGTCACAATTTGGCAATGGGTTGGCATAAGTATGTTTGGTATGAAGAAGGCAAATTACCAAAGAACTGTACACATCATACCATAAGGGGAGCTCTAATGGAAGTTTGGAAAGAAATAAAAATATTATTTAAAAATACCCAAATGGATGGCACCAATAGAAGCTGTAACAATATCAACATTGATGGAGAAAAGTGTCATGCCTGCCCCTGCTGATGTCATGCCTGCCCTTGTTGATGCCCCTGAGGAGGCACCTGCCAGCCAGGAGCCTGTGGACTTACAGGCTCCTGAGGACAGTACTGGAGCAGAGAGGCAAAGACTGGATCCTGTAGCTGAAAGCTATCTAAGTGGTGAGGAGGATAGAGCCTCACAGGGAACACCTGCAAGGGATCAGTCTCTGCTGCATACCAGTAATTCGTCATCAGACTCACCACCACCTGTAACCAGGCTCAGGAATGTACGGAGACAGCAGCTGAGAGAGCGAAGACAGAATGCACGCATGCGTGCCAGAAGATCTCTTAGCCCTGAATATTGACAGGATCCTGACCTCGCTCCCGGCTAGCTAATGAGTTGATTAGCTAGCACTGTATATCTGCAAGTCTGTTGCCAGCAGTCATTTGTGCTGGCAAACGTCGTTTGTCAGGACCTGAATCCTTGCATCTCTGCTCCAGCCCTTGTGGAATTATTATCGGCTTGATCCTCGGCTTTTGACCCTCGGCTTCGTTGACTCTGCGTTCATCTCTGACTCCTCTGGTATCGTTGTGATTTATGGACTTGAAACTCTGGTATGTCTGACCCTGCTTTTGGACTGTGATTTAAACCTGTTTGAACCTCGCTGCCTGATTTGCTCGGCTTGACCTCGGACTGCTTCTGGACTTTTGCTTGCTTGCGTCACGCCCCCTGGTCCTGCCGTGACACACACACCCTGACATCACCGGAAATGTGTCATAAGGCCACACACCCCGCCCCCAATGGTCCCGGCCGCCACGGAGAAAAGTAGGAAAGTGTCTTATGGAGATTTGTTAGATGTAAACAATAATTTAAAAACTGATGAACAAAAGGTGAAACTTACCTGGCAGGATAAAATCAAATTAATCTCGAGATATAACATAGATAAAAAAGGGGTTTCTATAAGGAAAATAACAAACTGGATAAGATCTGGCTTTCCTCCAGCGATAAATTTATACAAAAATTATATAAATTATTAATGGCAGATTATATGGCAGGTGAAATGGTTAAAGGGACAATAGTTATATGGTCCAAAGATCTACAATACACACCAGAAGCAGAGCAATGGACAAAAGTATGGGAATCAATAAAACTAATGCATGCAATACCATATAAAGAGAACATCTACAAGATGTTTTATAGATGGCACTGGACACCAGAGAAGTTAGCAAAATGTTACACAAACTCTAATAGGAATTGTTGGAAATGTAAAAAAAATGTCGGTACTTTTATGCATATGTAGTGGAGGTGCGAGAAAATACAAAGATACTGGAAAAAATTTATCGAATGATAAATGAAATTACAGAAATACAAATACCATTTGTACCAGAGATCACTTTATTAAACATGATCCCAGAAACGTATAGTAATACAAATAAATATATAATCGTATATTTTTTTACGGCAGCAAGAATATTATTAGCTAAAGCATGGAAGGAAGAGAAAATACCTTCCAAAAAAGATGTAATTGACAAGATGTTCAGTTGCTGAAATGGATAGATTAAGTTTAAGAATACAAGACAAAAGCAAAGAAGTATTTGAAAAACGATGGAAAATGTTTTATGTATGGCTAGATAACATAAATAAACAAGACTCACAAGAATAACAAATGTAAACCGATGAGATGATGTATATATGAAAATTATAAATAAAATGATTTTTTTAAAAAAGCAGAATTGCCAGATCCAAATTGAGAAACGGGCCGTGGGATCACCGTCGCACCCGTCATCCGGAGCGATCCAGGCTCCCCGCTGAACTGCGCACGTGCACACATGCGCAGTTTGGCGGTCTCGCTCTCCCTTCAGTAGCTTCCCCCCGGCATCTGATTGTGCCAGGGTATTCATATTTACTTTAGAGACATTAAAGGAGCAAGTGAGAGATAATAATCAAATCAAGGGGCTTAGGATAAAAGGAGAAGAATTCAAATTGCAAGTTTATGCAGATGATCTGGTGTTTATATTAGAAAACCCAATTGTATCAATAACGAATCTAATCCAGATAATACAAGAGTATGGTCAAGTAGCAATAAGAATAACAAATGTAAACCGATGAGATGATGTATATATGAAAATTATAAATAAAATGATTTTTTTTAAAGGAAAGGGTGTTGCTCAAGGAAAAAGGGACTGTACCAAAGGGAAGAGGGTGCCTGGTCATAGTTTTTTGCCCACGACCCACAAAACCTGTGACTAGCCCTACCCTCCATACTAGAGGTGTGCATTCAGCATAAACTGAGCTGGAAACACACACACCCTCCCAAAAAACCTTACAGTACTTTTCGGGTATGAATTAAGCCGAATGCAGATCAAAGGATCTGGATCAAAGGATCTGATTTGGCTGCCAGTATAGCTGAGCCTGAATAAAAGCTGAATTTTTCAGCTTTTATTTGGGCTAGCTATAACAAGGAGAGGATCAGCTGGGGCAGCGGGAGCTGAGAGTTCTGTGCCACCTTGGTTGGTGGGCTGCTCTTGCAGCTCCTGCAAGAGGAGCCAGTCTAGGATCGGCCAGGGTGGTGGGAGCCTCTCTTGCCCTCCTGTAACATGCAAATCCTGCGGTCAGCTTCCCCTGCAGCACAGGTTAACCCACGCTGCAGGAGAAGCCTTCCAAGCCATGTCTGTGTGCAATGGGGAGAGACCTCCCTGCCCCATGCAAATCCTGGGGCGGCCAGCTTCTCCTGAGGTGCAGGTTAACCCATGCTGCAGGAGAAGCCCTCCCAGAGAGGTTTTTCCATTTGGATCTACTGGACCTGAAAAATTCAGGATTTCCACGGGTATGAATTCAGAATTTTTCAGAAATACTGAATTTTGGGGGGGATCCAATAGACCCAAACTGGAAAATGCCAGGTTTGGGGGGGGGGTTGCACACCCCTACTCCATACACAGATGTACCAGCAATTTTGGCAGAACTCCTGAAGCCTAGAAACCCCCTATTTCTTCTAACTTTCGACTTTCTTACCAAGCTGCTCTGTAACACAGTTGTGAGACTCCAGGGAAAGGGGGGGGACCTTCTGAAGGGTTAAACAGCTGCCCTGTGCAATTTGGAAAGGGGATGTTAGCCCTCCCCTCCCATCCTGATAGTGGCAACTGGCAGAGTGTCCATATGGACCCTGCCCTACAACCAATCTGCAGATTCCTCTTTAAACCAGATTAAAGTGAGTTTAACCAGTTTAAAGGGGATGCCATGTCGTGATTGGAATGAGCATGATATCACATGAATAATCCCCTTTAATGTGAAGGTTTCCTGCTTTTCACATGGGGGGGGGGAGAATCCCTGTGTAGAATTTACTTGCTTACTCATCACTTTTCTCCCTGAAGGGACTCAAAGTGGATTACAATATTAATATGATAAAGAGACAATTTAAAAAGACAACCCATTTAAATCAAAAACAAACAAAAAGTAACCAGCTGTAAGTTGGGCCAGCTTTGAGTCTAGTGGTCTAGCTCATTCAAGGGCATGAGCTGTGGGGTAAAGAGCCAACAGCCTCTGAGCTGTTTACACTTGGAGACAGGAAGAGCAGAAAGAAAACACCGCTCAGGTGCCCACTCTCTTACAACCAGCAGGGGGGGGGATTGAGAGGTTCATAGGCTCAATGGCCTGAGATGCCTCATTATGATGCCATCCTGTTTATCTTTTGCATGAAGACACTTCCTCCCCAATTAACTAACCAGCATTTGGTTGTTTCGGGAGCTTTTATCTGCCTGATATTTTTATCCCACTATTGCTCTAAGAAATTCAAGGGGGTGTACAATAATTATCACTCGTCGGTCAGGCTGACAGGGATTGATTAGCCCGAGGACACTCAGTAAGTTTCCTGGCCAAGTAGGGATCTGAACCCTTTAACCACTGTACTGCACTGTTTGAGACACTTTTTACACAGAGATAACCAACGGCACTTCCATGGAATTGTGGTTTTGTTTTACTCTTGTATTTTGCTTACAAGCTTCCTCGTACAAGTCCCGCGAGCTACATTCTAGAGTTGCCTCAAAATAACTCAGTTAATCATTTTATTTCAATTAATTTCTTTGGGGGATTTCTACATCATCCTTCTGCTCTTCCCACACTTCAGACATATTTATGTCCAAACAATTGCTATTCAATTTCCTCTCAGACAGACACTGTAGTCTTCTGGTGTGTCCCATGTTATCAGCTCACTTATGGATGTGAATCTTGCACTGCCTCTCTGATAGCAAACATATTTCATCATGGCATGTTTAAAGGGCAGAGAGAATGGTTCCTTCAGAGATAATGCTATCCCACATATCAGCTTCCATGAAAGGATATGAAAAAGAAAATTGGTTTACACCCTTTCGTAAAGAAACAGGATATGAATCCCTTGTAGGCAAATTCACTTCCAGACACAACGGTTGCATAACCACTATGCATCTGAAGCAGCAGGGGTTTTATCTTCCATCTTCCCTGACCAACAGTTGAATTGATCATTACTGCAAACTGTAATTATACCACATGTGGAACAACTGAGTGGCACGCCACCATGGAAAGCCCCACCTGTATCTTGGAACTGATTGAGTTCAAGTTGCTGGATCATATTGACTTTAGTTAATTGACCATCTATTGTATTTCTGCTACCTTTATCTGTTATCCAATCTTGTAACACAGATGCCCCGCTTCACAGGTATCTTATACCAGCATGTCTATGCATTCTGTGCATTTCTATTTTCCTGGCACAGCTGATTAGCTTTCATCTGATGAACTAGACTTTTACCTACACAAGGCCATGTTGCAATAAGTTAATAAGACACTTTGATTTCCACCACCACCCCCCTTGGGCTAAGTATCTACATTGCCTGAAATTCTATTTTAGGCAATAAAGCTTACTGAGGATGCCAAAGGTGCAAGAAGCTTAAACAGAGGATTTGCACTCTGGCCAAATTCCCAGTCGACTTTAAAGTAACAATAATGCTAGCTGGATTTTTACCTGCCAGCATGTTCTTTTATCTAGTCTTTTTATTTTGTAACACTAAACAAAAAAATCATTTGAACATGTGAGTCTCAACTAGGTTTCTAAAATCTATTTCTGTGTACTTCAATCATCCTATAAGGGCAGTACATATGCTCTAGCTGACTATAATTTTCCTACTGTATTGCGTGGGGCAATCCACCCGGCAGGTTGACCATTGTGGCCATGGGGTATTGCAGCAGAAAAAAACACATGCCTCTTCCCAGGATGCTCCTTTTACTTTGGGCTATGCACCACAGTAATAGAAGCTGATCCCCTAGACTTTGAAAGACAGAATCTCAACGAACTCAGCAACCAATCACAGCACAGCACAATTTGGGGATAAACCCAACAAGGAAACACAACTCACATCAAGATGTGCGGCCTGGGGTCACATCCTTCTGCCCCCATGTGGACAGATAATTTGGTCTGAAGTGGGAATTTTGTGAAAAGGGCACTTTGCACAGCCATGGCTGACAGTTGTTCATTTGAAGTAAGCAAGTAAGCAATGGAGAGCACCAGAAGGAGACAGCTGAATAACACTTGGGTGTTCAGGTGCCGTACAGGCTCTTTGCTTGAGAAGTCCTGATATAATTCCCACTCAACTGCCTCAACACCACTGGTTCAACTGGGGATTCAAGAGCAAGGCAACCAACGCAAGTAAGCAATGGAGAGCACCAGAAGGATACAGGAGCCTTTCATCCCAGTTCCTGAAAATGCTCACCCTCTCTCTACAAGCATCCCAAGACTGGCAGAATGCTACAACATCCATGGCCACCTGGTGTTTCCTCCTCCCCTCCCTACGTTATAGGGAACACTATCTATGGGCTTAACATGTTGGCAATAGCATTGTTGGTTCAATTAGACAGCATAAAGTAAGTATACACAATGGAGAAAGAAGAGCACTGTTGCCTACATGTAGATAAACTCCTACCATATGTTACAGAAAGCAACAGGCTTTTGTCAGTAAAACCCACTTCACTTATTGCTAGCCCTACACTCTTTTGACATTTCCTTGCAAGATCAGACTTAGGGCACATATGACAGCAGAACAAATAATCACTGCAGACAGTTCCAGTGTAACTCTGTACATTTAATGATTATTGTTTTAATGTTAAAAGACGTTAAGAGATGCCAAGATGTAAACACCTGGACCATTTTCTCCATGTGTACTCATTCATTGGGTTATTGTGAAGCCTGGCTGTAGCACACTAAATGGAAAGCATTAGGCAGAAGCATGTTTTTTCTCTCAATAATTCATTTTCAATGGGTGCCCATTTTCAGGTACTAACTGTTTCAGTTGCTATCCATAGTATACCACTATCATATTTCTCTTGTCTCTCCATAGGCAACCATTCAATGCACACAGGGGCAACGATGTCCCTGACACTGTGTACCAGGCAATCCACAAGGATGCCTACAGTGATAGGAAGTATCTGCCTGTGCTCCCCCTTCCTGGTGATTAACAGCCCTTGCAGGAAACAGGAGAGGCAAACAATTTGCTTGAAAATTGCACATCTTACTTGCTCAGATGCAAGTCCATATAGAACTTCTTAGTAAGGATGTGTATTCAGATACATCTGGTCCAAATATATATCCACAAAAACCTTATCTGTATTTTCCAAATATATTTGGGTCTCCAGATAGTATCTGGGATTTTCTGGGAAATGGGTCCCTAAAAATCCTGGTGATATTTGGGATTAACCATGGGTTTTGGGAGCCAGTGCTTGAAGGCTCCCATGACTGTTTTTCTTCTCTTTTTCTTTGTGTTTGTGTCTTCCTGGGCTTCACGTCATCTTTCCATGTTGGTTTCACTTGAGTCTGCCTTTTTAAATTATCTTTTTGGACTTGAAACATTGTATTCTTTGCACACGTTGGTTTGTGTTGGGTTTGCTGTTTGCAGTGAATTTTCATGTTCAACATTTGATTCTTGGGTTGTACATTGGCATAGATTCTCTGATTGTACATTGGTTAGGTTTGCAACAGCATTCCTGTTTGGTTTGGCTTGGGTGATTCTCTGGTTTGACATTGGATTGGATTCTCATCTTGTACATTTGTTGTGTCAGGCTTGCCGCATTGTCCTGGGGTTCTGCCAGGATTCCCTGGTTCTGCATTGGTTCTTTGGGCTTGTTGGTTCTGTCTGCTTTGAAAGGCATTTGGCCAGGGGTTGCTTTGCTTGCTGTTATGTCTCTGGCAATTCTTTGCCCTGGAGAAAACATGGAATCCTGTTCCATTGCAAGCACTGGAGGATGGCTGGGGGCACCTTGTTTTGGGGGATTACTAAAAGAACAGACACCAGCAGTTGTGGTGCAATTATGGTGCAATTTGCTCAAAAAAGAGCCCCTCCAGCCCTCTGGAAATAATTCCCATAGGGAATAATGGAGCTGAATAATATCGGAATCCCCCCCCCAAAAAAAAAAAACAACAACCCTGTAGCCTTATACTAAACTAGTATTTGGGACATGGAAAATGGGGAATACCAATCTTTGTTTGGCTCCCTGATATCCATATCCAATCAATATCAATTTTATTTCAGACTGCACATCCCTGCTTCTTAGTAATAGCATGCATGACTGAAGCCTAGAAGTTCATGCATGGTGCTAGGGGAGAAAGTGTACCATTATGGGTTTTTAAATTTATTTTATTCAGTTTATATCCCACCCTACCCCACAAGTGGGCTCCGAGTAGCTCACAAGATAAGATAAAACAATAAATAGTAGTTCATAAAAACATTGAATGATTTGTTTGTTCCTGTGGCTGAGTGGCTAGGATGTTAGTTCCAGCACTGGGAGTCTGGGGATCCATTGTTTTTCCTGACAAAATGGTTTCATTCTTCACATGGATACTAATAGAAAAGCAATAGTCATATTGCCAGGGCAATGAAGGTGACCATTGCCTATATTACTTTTTTGAGAGAGAGAGAGAGAGAGAGAGAGAGAGAGAGAGAGAGAGAGAGAGAGAGAGTGTGTTTGGTGTAGTGTGTGTTTGGTGTAGTGATTAAGAGCAGCGGACTCTGATTTGGAGAACAAGGTTTGATTCCCCATTCCTCCAAATGAGGACCTTGGGCTGGTCACAGTTCTCTCAGGGTTCTCTTAGCCCCACCTACCTCACAGGGTGTCTGTTGCGGGGAGAGAAAGGGAAGGCAATTGTAAGCCTCTCTGAGACTCCTTCGGGTAGTGAAAAGTGGGATATAAAAACCAACTCTTCTTCTTTTATTATTTATTATTATTCATTTATATCCTTCATTTATAGCCCACTTTTCTCTCCAATGCTTTGGGTCATCACTGTGACAGAGTTTTCATGCTCCACACTTTTTAAAAGTATGGCACAACTAGGAATAAGGCCCGTTGTGGGGGGGGGGAAATACAATGAGCTCTAGAAAGAGGGTGGGGGTCAATGATTTTGTATCCTGCAGGCAGAATAAACACAGAGTAGTGTTTTGCAGTGTAAAGAACTTATGTGGGAGTGAAGAACAGCATACCTTATGGTAATAGAGAGTAATTGTTGTCCATGGTCCTGGACACATTTGACAGTTTTGGAGTGTGGTGTCTGTGGCAGTGTACCTGTATGAGGTCCCACCCCTCTTCAAACCCACCCTCTCCAGGCTCCACACCTGAAATCTCCAGGAATTTCCATACCTAAAGCTGGCAACTTTATCTCTCCCCCCCCCAGCAGCCTCTTCCTAGAAAATGCCAGAGGCTCTGGGTGGGTGCACCAAACAATTCCCAAAGATTTTCCAAAATACTACTCTGTACACATTAATTTTCTACACTCACAGCATCCCCTGCCAGAACACAACACATCCCCAGCACCTTGAATTAGCACCAGAGCTTTAAGAGCTCTCCAGCTGTCACCTGGAGATTGACAACAATGGTTTTCCAGGAAGAAATGGCCTGTTTGGAGGGTGGGGTCTATGGCATTGTATCTGTCTGAGGTCCCCCTCTTCCACGTCCTCAGACCCCACCCTCAGCAGGTTTCATCCCTAAAATATCTTGGAAGTTTCCAACCTGGATTTGGCAACCCTATGTCCTTTCCAGACAACCATCAGCCTACCTTTATCTGCCTGTCTGTTTTCAGGTTTACATCTCCTCCCCCCTCCCTGCAGCCTATACTTAGGGAAAGGGCAGTCTTCCCCTGCAATGGGAACCAAAGCAACTGACATCATTCTCCTCTCCCCCATATGATCCACACAACAACCCTGTGAGTTATGTTAGGTTGAAAGTCTGTGAGTGGTCCATAATCCCTCCAGCAGCTTTTATAACATGAATCTGGGACCTGCACACCATCCTCTGAAGTGCTATCAGGTACATATCAGTGGCAGTAATAGGGTGACTGCTGGCACCTTTTCCTATCATTTTTTGCCTTGTGGTGTGATCTGTCTTTTTTGTGGTGTAGCATGGTTGTGTTATTGTGTTTGTTTCTTTTGAAAGGGAAGTGATGTGTTGTGGGTGAGGACATATTTTACCTCAGGATACACCAGGTCGCATATGCAACCGACAGTTCCAACTGTCTCGGGGTGGGGGGAGTTTGAAGTGCAGAATGGAGTGAGATCCAATCAGCTTCCATATGCAAATGACCTTGAAACACTTGCCCAATCAGAGAAGAGTGGCCTAGGCTGCAGTGGGTGGGAGAGAAGAGCGGACCCAGCACCCATCCAATGCCAACTGATTACTCTTGAGTGGCAGTTCATCTTCCAACGGGTGATGTGGTACTCTTCTAGGGTCAATGGGAGAGCCTGGAATCATGTATAAATTAGTAAGCCTTATAATGACTGAATAATAAGACAACGCTAGCTAATTTTGGAAACCATAAAACTGGTTCAAAATGTTCAGATTCTAACTATAGAATAAAATTTAAAAAATACACAGTCTCTCTTATCACTATTTTTAATAAAAGAGTTTGCATTAAAACACTTTTGCAAAATTCTCAGTGTAACTGGATTCAGTAAAACAATGCATGTTTGGAAAACAAATAAGCATTTTAAGCAAAGGTATGTCTGAATGCTGACATCTTTTTAACACTGACCATGTAATATACACAGCTGGCCTTCAATAATGTAATAACATAGCAGAACTAAAGCAAGCGTATCAAAAGAAAAGCCAAAACACACAAGGTACTAGTAGTTATAAAAGACTCTCTGTCTCTTCTGTCCAAACCCCCAGATTTACATGTACGTTCTTGTCCCCTTTGTAATCTGTGCTTTCCAGCATGTCCTCTGATCTTTGATCCTCTCCTGTAATTCAAGTCTTCATTCCCCCTTCCCCAACCTCCCCACAGACCTTAGATCTCTCATATTTTCTTGTCATAATAACTTTACAATTATTAATTGTTTTTGAAAAATTAGAACTTGTTTTCCGGTTGCATTCATTAGAAAGCAGTGCTGCTGTCTTCCTCTTTACACTTACTGCCAAGATCTTCTATAACTGTACATGAGAAAATTAAGCTCCTTTTTAAAAACCTTTTTCTTTGAAAGCAAACTGGCTTGGGGGAAAGCTGTTTGGTGTCCTGAATCAAAGTGATCCTTCACAAATTTCCTCTTTTGTCAGCAAAAAGTAGTAACTAGGTTAAGTGGATAAAGTGCTTAAGAGAGGGATTTGTAATATTTGTTTGCTTTACATAGGATGGAAGTTTACTGCAACAATTGCATTTTTTTCATTTTAATGTCTTTCTCCATGGTCATATTTTGGATCTCACATTTTGCTTTATGTCATTCCATAATCCATTATTAAATCATTTTGATTGTTCACGTTGCTGTATTTCATTTTGTTTGTTGATACTAATCCAATTATATCCACATCATCTTGGTCTTGGGCATTTTTTGCATATTATATCATAAATCTTGCACACAACAAACTCCCAAAGATCAGAATAATCCTACAGAAGTCAAATCAAAGAGTCAGACAACTTTCTTTCTTAGCACAAATGAAAACAAGTCAGTGAGATTAATGGGAGAAAATGTTTATTACTCAATGTGATTAAAAGTAATACATTTTAACATATAATCCACAAGACTAATGTGATAAATTTGTGAATTGCTGTCAGCTTAAAGTGCCATTTCTTTACTGAGGCATCCTAAACCTAATGTAAGTATACATTATTTACAGATCAGTTCCATTAATAATTGGTATATTATAAATCCAAAAGCATCTTTCTTTACTCTGTCAAAACATTAGGACATATCCAAAGGTGCTTTCTAACTCAAGGAAGGAGTTTTCTATTGGATATAACTCACTGGTTTGGATCCAAACTCCCATTTCCTAGGAAATACAATGTTAAATTTAGGCACATGATATAAATATTATTGCATGTTTAATAATTTTACATTATTGTTTTTAATAATTTTACATTATTGAATGTTTAATAATTTTACATTATTGAATCTTTTATAATGATGGTGTCATGATCTATATAGGACTGGGAGATGAGGCCTGGTGAGGCCTAGGCCCAGGAGACTTGTGTGGGAGTGAAAAGCTGACACAGCCTACAATCCCCACAATGCTTAGCAACAGTTGTAACCAATTGGTGTCCAGGGATTGTATGAGGAGATTGTCACTTAACCTTTGCGGGTTTGTGAAAAACTGTGTTCTTTTCTCTCATAGAGCTAAACTGGAGAAACTGCATTCTTTTCCCTAACAAAGTTAAGCTGACAGGACAGTCTGGTCTGAGAGAAAGATCCCTCACTTGGGACAGAGTGAGTACAGGCACAGGCCTGGTATAACAGGCTGTGTGCCTTGAATAGTACCCAGTTAAGAGAAATAGACAGTCGTGCTAGATTTGTTTATTTTGCCTTTAGACGCTGTTATATATTTTAAGCGTCTTGTTTTCATAAGAACATAAGAGACACGAACGTTGGATCAGGCCAAAGGCCCAACCAG
>NW_015162606.1:0-1569 GCF_001447785.1 Gekko japonicus
TAATTTACAAATACGTTGGTTTAAAGACAAATGCAGGCCTTGAAAGAAGGCCCAAAGACGTGAAAACAAATTATTACTAAAAGAAAAAGCGAAACGTTCTTGTGGGCCCTACACGTTTTGTGGGCACGAGGTATTTATGCCTTCGTGGACCCCTCCCACCATAATAATATTAAAACTATTTTTGATGTAACTTTAAATACTTCGGCATTTTATTTTATTTTGTTCTATTAGGCAAAGCTTAATTGACTCTCATGGACCCGAAACATTTCAGTTTTTTTCTGATGTGAGAAAAAAAAAATTAAAACATTTTCTTCAGTCCTAAAAGCTGGTTTTTAAAAAGAAATGTAAATGTTTTTGTGGGCCCCTGAAAGTATTGTGGACCCCGGGCACTGTCCCTACTGTGCCTCATGGATAAGTCGGCCATGTTGGGGGGGCACAAGCATGGCCCTTACAGACAACAGCCTCCCCTGTCGACTGTTCCCCCACATCTGGAAATTAGAGGCATTCAGCTTCCATGCCCAGTGCGTCCCGTTCAGCCTCTGTGGCTGATAGCTACTCCTCCGAGCATTGGTCTGAACCTTCCTTTCCCTTTGTTTAAGTCCCTCTAAGCCAAATGGCCATTGACTCATCTTGTGGCAGAGAGTTCCACAAGCTTCATTGTACAGCAAGCTGCCTTTCTCAGCAGGACTCGAGGCGGACTAAAAAATTTAAGGCGTTATTATAAAGATCAGTTTGCCGGAGCACTGCAAGTCCAGTTCAGCTCGTCGACAGAACCAGTTTAGTTTTGATGTAGCCGAGCAGACTGGTGTGATTGTGTGTTGCCCATCTAACTCGTAAGCTCACTACCCCAGACCGTATAAATGAGTTACCATCTGGGTATAGCAGGGGTCCCTAACCTTTTTAAGCCTACCGGCACCTTTGCAGTTCTGAGAGGCAGTGGCGAGCGCTGCCACAAAATGGCTGCCACAGGAGGCGGGACCAAATCCAAAATGGCTGCTGCGGGGGGAGGAGTCAAACATGATACCTCCATCCTTGTTCTGCAAAAAACAAAACAAAACAAAAGCACCTGCATGGCAACCAGTGTTCCCTCTAAGCTGAGTTAGTGTGAGCTAGCTCACAGGTTTTTAGCCTCTGGCTCATACATTTTTTTGTCCTAGCTCAGGAAGGATGGTTCCAGAGCAGACTAATTTATGCAGCAGCCAAATCGCTCGCTCGCAACTTTAATGCCAGTAGCTCATAAAGTAGAATTTTTGCTCACAGGGAGCATAGAACCACGGTGAACACAGCAAGCAGCCTTATACAGAGTCCAGCCACTGGTCGTCTGTCCAAGGTTAGTGTCAGCTGTACCTTGGTTGGAAGCGTAGCCTAGCCCCTGGGCGGGCAACCCACCAGGAGAAGAGGGGCCTTGGCTTCTGCTCTTGAACACTTCTCTCTCCTCATGGAACAGCACGTCTCTCTGGCTCTCAAGACCACAACAGACCTTCTTCTCTGCTTTGCAGAAGGAGGAGGAGGAGGAGGAGGGGGAGGGGGAGGGGGAGGAGGGGATTGGATTTATACCCTGCCCTTCAC
>NW_015162606.1:1615-6879 GCF_001447785.1 Gekko japonicus
CCCCCTCCCCACAACAGACACCCTGTGAGGGTGGTGGGGCTGAGAGAGCTCAGACAGAAACTGCCCTTTTTCAAGAACAGCTGTGCCAGAACTACAACTTGCCCAAGGTCATCCAGCCAGGTGCAAGTGGAGGAGTGGGGAATCAAACCCGGTTCTCCCAGATTAGAGTCCGCGCACTTAACCACTACACCAAACTGGCTCATGACAACAGGCAGTCGGAAGGGGGAATGGAAGCACATACTGGCGAAGGGAAACCCAGGTGTTTACCAGTCCTCCTGATCCTGCAGCAGCTGCAGCGGACGAGAAAAACCCAGTTTGGGCAGCAGCCACTAGCATATCCTGCCATACAGCTTACATTGAGGGGCTGTGGCTCAGTGGAAGAGCCTCTGCTTGGTATGTAGAAGGTCCCAGGTTCAGTCCCCAGCATCTCCAGACAGTAGGTGATGAGGAAGTCCTCGGCGTGAGAACCTGGAGAGCCGCCACCGATCCCAGTAGACAAGACTGATCTTGATGGGCCAAGGCTCTGATTCAGTATAAGGGGGCTTCATGTGTTCATATTGGCCCTGCCCACTTTCTGAAAAGCTTGGCGATTGCCCGGGGAAGTAGGGGCAGGCGCCGTGTGTGCCACACTGGGGAAACCCCAGCAATGTGTGAATCAGCCAGGGGGGGGGAGGGGCTAGGTGTCACTGGAACACAAGACATTCCCCTGCACTTCTCTCTCCTCATGGAACTGCGCTTGCTTGTATCCTAGGGTGGCTGGAGCCAGGGCTAGTGTCTGAAGCTGCCTTACCCCAGGTCAGGCCCCTGGTCCATTGAGTCGAGCATCACCACCTCTGACTGGCGTGTTGCTCTCCAGGGGCACAGGCGAAGAACCTTCCTTCCTTCCTTCCTTCCTTCCTTCCTTCCTTCCTTCCTTCCTTCCTTCCTTCCTCCCAGGGAGGAGGGCTCCAGAGCAAACTCATTGATGCAGTAGCCAAATCGCTAGCTCACAACTTTAATGCCGGCAGCTCACCAAGTAGAATTTTTGCTCACAAGACTCCACAGCTTAGAGGGAGCACTGGTCCCAACCCAACGCACTCACCTCCAGAGACCCTATTCCTTGTTGGCAGGAACTGAACCCAGAATCCTGTGCATGAAAAGAATGTGCTCTACCACTGATTTGCGAAAGCTGTGGCATGAGGTGGTTGCGTCCGTTGCATGCCCATCGCAACCAACGGGATATGTGGCCTCGAATGTGCCTAAATGCCCGCTCGTGTGTGTGTGTGTGTGTGTGTGTGTGTGTGTCTCCCACCCCATCTATTTGCTTTCTTTCCACCTTCCTTCCTTCCTTTTTTCATTCCTTCCTTCCTTCCTTCCTTCCTTCCTTCCTTCCTTCCTTCCTTCCTTCCACCCTCCCTCCCTCCCTCCCTCCCTCCCTTCCTTTCTTTCTTTCTTTCTTTCTTTCTTTCTTTCTTTCTTTCTTTCTTTCTTTCTTTCTTTCTTTCTTTCCGCAGTTAAAAAGTGAGTAAAATCTGATCCCGCATTGATTTTGAGCGGGCAGACTTGATGTCTCTCTCTGTGACTCGGCTGTCATTGACTTCTCCGGTTCACCTCCAGCTTTCTCGGTCAGGAGGGGGGAGGTTGGGGAGGGAAAAGCCCTCTCTTTGCCTCCTGTGACTGGCATGGTTACCTTTTCCCCTGTGGAGGTGGGGCTGTTTCATTCCCAACAGAGCTTTCCTCACCTGCCGAAGGGGGTAAAAATGCCTTTATAGTTTGTAGGAAACTGCGCTCCTCTCCCCCCCCCCTCCTTCCATGTTTTTGTTCGAGGTTTGGTCACTATCAATTGCTGGAGGGATCTTGAATTGGGGGGGGTGTCTTTGGAAGCAGTCCTCCCTGCCCCACTGATTCTTGTTGCATTTCAGCATCTTTGTTGCGGGTGACCAGAAAGCGACACTGGGCCTCCTGGAATCGGGGGAAATGGGGCCAGTAATGTTCTGCTGCCCTGACCCAGATAGCCCCGGCTCACCCGGTCTTGTCAGATCTCGGAAGCTGAGCAGGGTCGCCCCTGGTTGGTACTTGGATGCAGGGGTCATTTCATTAAAAAAAGAGGTGCATGAGCTCATTAGCATAACTCATTAGCATAACTCATTAGCATAACTCATTTGCATACGCCACACCCCCTGACATCACCAGAAGTGTGTCGGAAGGCAACAGCCACCGCTCAGGCTCCACTGGACTGTTTTGGATTGCTAGCTATTGGGGGGGGGGGGAAGGGGATGTGTTGTCCCAGCACTGACTGAGGGCTGCTGGGAGCAGGGGGTGGGGCTTGCTGCATGTGCCCGCCCCTGGGCTCTTTACTGCCGGAGCTCCGCTCCTGTGCGCTCCTGCAGGAAATGACCCCCGCTTGGATGGGAGACCACCAGAGAAGTCCAGGGTTGCTCCACAGAGGAAATCAATGGCAAACCACGGCCCAGGCTAGCCTGATTTCATCATATCTCGGAAGCTAAGCAGGGTTGGCCCTAGTTGGTACTTGGATGGGAGAAGAAGAAGAAGAAGAAGAAGAAGAAGAAGAAGAAGAAGAAGAAGAAGAGTTGGTCTTATACCCTGCTCTTCACTACCCAAAGGAGTCTCAGAGCAGCTTGCAATCGCCTTCCCTTCCTCTCCCCACGACTGGCACCCTGTGAGGGAGATGGGGCTGAGAGAGCTCTGAGAGAACTTGTGACTGGCTGCATGTGGAGGAGCGGGGAATCAAGCCCGGCTCTCCAGATTAGAGTCCGCCGCTCTTAACCGCTACACCAAGCTGGTTCTCAAGAAAGTCCAGGGTGGCTACGCAGAGGCAGGCAAACCCTATGGGGTTGCCACAAAGTCAACTGCAACTTGACAGCAGTTTCCATCCCCCGGGGGTTCCACCTGATCCCGTAGAGATGCTGAGATCTCCTCAGGCCGCCTGATCCAGTTTCCTTGAGATGCCCCCTGTGGGTGTCAGTTGCCGTAACTGGGGCTGGGGGGGGGAGCATCTTCAGACGGTCCCATCGCTGGACTCAAGTGGAACGACTGGCACGACTTACCCGGCCAGAAGACATCTCGGCAGGAGCAGGATCCCTGCAAAGAGTCCAGAGCGACTCTGCATCCCTCTTCCCCGGCATCATCGAAGGGGCGGCCCGCCCTGGGACCCGGCAGCCACGGCGGAACCCGAGAGCAGGGGAGACGAGCAGTGGCTGAAGTCTGCAGGGATTCCCTGAAGCGGGCTGAGGATCTCGTCGGTCAGTGCAGTGGAGAGCGTGGGCCCTGGGCCAGCCCAGAGAATCCCCAAAGCCAGCCAGGTCTGCCTGAGAGTAGCCAGGCATGATGTACCCGGGGAGGAGAGGCCAGCCTGGCAGAGCCAGGATATGCAGCTCAGGGGAATGGGCGGGACTGAGAGAGAGGGAGAGTGGATGAGGGGAAGGGAAGGCTCTGCCCGAGGCCAGAGGATTGGTCCAGGCGGACCAAAGGGGGCGAAACCACACCCGGGGCATTTTTGACCCTGGCCCCAACCTGGTGGAACTTACTACCGAGTGATATTCGTGCCCTGTGGGCCTTAATGCAGTTCTCCAAGGCATGTAAGGCAGAGAGATGTTCCACCAGGCGTTTGGCTGAGGACAGCGAGGGTATCCATCTGGCTGGCACTCCCGCTACCCATGCAGCTGCTGGTGTGACCTTGGGTCAGTCACAGTTCTCTCAGAGCTGTTCTCTCAAGAGCAGTCCTCGAAAGAGCTCTCTCAGCCCCACCTGCCTCACAGGGCGTCTGTTCTGGGGAGGGGGAGGGAAAGGAGATTGTAAACTGCTCTGAGACTCTGAGTGAAGGGCGGGGTATGAATCCAATCTCCTCCTCCTCTTTCTCTTGCCTCTTCCTTCTGCCTCCTCCCCACCTATAAGCTATGGCACACCCTGGCAGTCTTATCGCCATCTGACTGGTAATTGTGTTGTATATTTTATGGTTTTGAGTTTTTATTATAACTATGTAAAGATTTTTCTGATGTAAATCCTCTGTCCTATCGGGGAAGGCGGTCTAAAAATTGAATTTAATAACAATAACAACAATTAAGGGAAGAGGTATAAATAAAAGGCTCCCGAGAGGGCCGGGGAGGAGAAGGAGGGACAGGAAGCCCCGTGGTGAGGCTGAGAGTTCCAGGGGGGAGAACGAAAGGCACAAGGTGTGAAAACCTCAGCCTCCGAAGTTCTGGGCTCCAGTTCCTGGATTTCTGTGTCTCCGCTGTCTCAAAGGACCTGTTTCTGAAATGGCTCCCAAACTGGGCTTTCCAAAAGGTTCAGCGGTTCTTGGTCCACATGATGCTTTCAGTCTTGCCCAAAACTCAACATTAGATTTGGAGACAGTGTATTTCTGGATATAGTGAAGACTGCAGGTTTTTTTTAAAAAAAATTACGTCGTTTAGAATCCTCCTTTCTCACGTGGACTCAAGGCGGATTACACAGAGTGACTCAACACAGTCAACAGGGTGGGACATTCGGTAAACAATGCAATGGGATTAGGGTTGTAGAACCAACAGAACTGAAGCCAAGTGTAAGTCTGAACGTGGCACATTAAATAACGCAAGCATGGCTCTTTCATAGCAGGAACTCCTTTGCATATTAGGCGACACACCCCTGATGTAGCCAATCCTCCAAGAGCTTACAGTAGCCCCTGTAAGAAGAGCTCTGTAAGCTCTTGGCAAATATATTCCGGTAGGGAACCGGTTCTAAAACGGTTCTGTCTGAAATGACAGACCAGAAACCGTTTGGGAATGGCTCCTCTTCCGGATTGTATCATCTGTCTGAAATTCCTCTGTGTTTCTGAAATGGCTCCCAAACTGGGCTTTCCAAAAGGTTCAGCGGTTCTTGGTCCGCATGATGCTTTCAGTCTTGCCCAAACCTCAACATTAGATTTGGAGACAGAGTATTTCTGGATATAGTGGAGACTGCAGGGGTTTTTTAAAAAAAATTATGTCGTTTATAATCCTCCTTTGTCACGTGGACTCAAGGCGGATTACACAGAGTGAGTCAACACAGTCAACAGGGTGGGACATTCGGTAAACAATGCAATGGGATTAGGGTTGTAGAACCAACAGAACTGAAGCCAAGTGTAAGTCTGAAGGTGGCACATTAAATAACGCAAGCATGGCTCTTTCATAGCAGGAACTCCTTTGCATATTAGGCGACACACCCCTGATGTAGCCAATCCTCCAAGAGCTTACAGAGCTCTTCTTACAGGGGCTGCACTGTAAGCTCATGGAGGATTGGCTACATTA
>NW_015162606.1:7106-7239 GCF_001447785.1 Gekko japonicus
CTTATAACCTGCTTTTTCTCCCCATGTGACGCAACCAGGCCTGTCTGCTAGGAAGGACTGCCTGAATAAACTGGAATTGAAAATTGTGGGGTCTTGTCTTTTAAAATACTGCTGTTTTTCTAAAAAGCCAAAA
>NW_015162606.1:8324-8459 GCF_001447785.1 Gekko japonicus
CTAATGTAGATATGTGTGTTTGGTCCTAGTCTGCCATTTTCCTGAGGTAGTCCTGAAACCAACATGGCGTGGTGGTTAGGAGCAGCAGACTCTAATCTGGAGAGTCGGGTTTGATTCCCCACTCCTCCTCTACCT
>NW_015162606.1:8605-8773 GCF_001447785.1 Gekko japonicus
TCCTTCAGGTAGAGAAAAGCGGGGTATAAAAACCTACTCTTGAAAAACCAATTCTGAAAGTGCTGATAACCAGGGGTCATTTCGTAGAAAAAGAGGTGCAGGAGCTCGTTAGCATAACTTATTAGCATAACTTATTTGCATATGCCACACCCCCTGACATCACCGGAA
>NW_015162606.1:8962-12436 GCF_001447785.1 Gekko japonicus
GGGGGGGAATGCGCAGATCTGCCCTCACAGAGGAGGGAGAGCTTGTACCTGAATAAAACTTGGTCTTAAAGGCTCCAGTGGACTGTTTTGGATTGCTAGCTATTGGGAAGGGGGGAATGTGCAGGGAGAACTTGTACCTGAAGGTGGGCGGGGCTCTGCAACTTACCTGGCTGCTTCTTGCTCCTTGTGGCCCAACTGAGGGCTTATGGGAGCAGGGGGTGGGGCTTGTTGCATGTGCCGGCCCCCTGGTCTCCTTACTGCCGGAGCTCCGCTCCTGTGCACTCCTGTAGGAAATGACCTCTGCTGATAACACATTGCAAAATGACTCAATTTGCCGCCACCCCTTCCAAATCACAGCAAAAAAAAATTCCACTCCAATTTGTTCCAGTTTCTGATTAGTTCATTCAAAGGTAACTGGCATCCGTGCACTTGTGGGTTTGGGGTCGACACCTATGACACATTATGGGAGGAGTGAGTATGTGGTAATCCGTGTGACGGGTGGTGCATGGTAACTTGACATGACTGGCTTTCCAGACACTGCTCCGTACCAGTAGCAGAATACAGCGTGCCTGATTGGACCCGATAAATATTTGTTTGCGTGCCCATGTTGTTGTGCGGCGCAGAGGATTTGTGCAGCTCATGACATGGTATTCAGGAACTGTATCTGAAGGTTGATTTTGTTTTGTTCCTTGGGTTTGCATTGGATGGCCTCCAGTGAAGGTCGAGACCGGGCTTGTTGGGTTTGCCGGGTTTAGAATCGAAGGAGACACTCAGTGCAGCTGTTGGAGAAACAGTTTGTTCGCTCAAGGTCAGAGGAAAGGTTGGAGCTGGAGCTGGGAACTGATAGGACTTGGGCTCTTGATGTGCAGATGTGGGAGGTGTACCCACATCCCGCCATCAGAACCTTGAGCGGGTGTGTGTATGTGTGTGTTGTTGGAGGAAGATCCCAAGAGGGTTGCCGGCTCCTCTGCAAATCTTTCATCCAGCTCCCCACACACAAACATACATACACAGTGGAGAGAACCAAAGAAAGCAACAACGGCATCTCTTTGCGCTTTGAGGGAATGTACGCTAGTCACTTCTCCAATCCCCCCCCCCCAAAAAAACTTCACAATCAAACAGGCGGAGAACGCCACTGAAGTTTCCGTTTGAAACGGCGTTCAAAGAGACCATCGGTCGCGTTTCCTATTTTTCGCTTCTCCCTGAACATATGTATGCAGGGGGGGTTGTTTCAAGAACCCTGTGGAAATAAAAGGGGGAGGAGTGCATTGTTGGTGGATTAGAAGGGATCGGGGCAGACAGTCCGGGAAGAACACACTTCATATAAGCGGCTCACAAAGTCATCCGTGTTTACCAGACCGATCCAAAATGGCGGCTGTGGAAGAGCTTTGCTTGACTTTCCTTCTGATAGTACCTCAGTGTGGGGGGGGGGAGTGTCAGAACTATGTGTCTGTGTCATTCTGATGTGGGCACTTGTAGAGCCACCTCGGCCAGCGAAGAGCAACTGCCGGGCCCTTAAAGATCACGGAGACGACAGCGCTATTGTCTTCAAAATGGGGGCCCAGACTCTGGTGACCAAGAACAGTTTTTACCCTGGGGAGGTACCACCGAGGGATTCCAGTGCTCTGAGTAGACAGCCCTGACCTTGATGGACCCAGAGTCTTGATTCAGTATCAGGCAGCTTCATGTCTTGATGTGAAAAATTGCTGCCCCTGATAGGGCTGGGGCACAGTGAAGTCAGAGAGAAGAAGCTCCTGGGTCATCTCCAGCACTGCCGAGTCTCGGCCTCACCAGAAGGAGGCAAAGTTTCCCAGGGTGGGAAATGAGGACCCAGCTGGTCTCCACAATCGGCAGGAAGTCAGCTGCTGACCCGTCCCCAGGAAGCCTGCCTGGGGCCCAGTTGTGGGACGGAGGAAAGTCTGGTGGGAGATCTGCAGCAGGCCACCCACAGATGGGGATCAGCTGGGAGCCGGCTTCTGATCCTAGCTGCACCTCACCTGTCGGTGCCTCTTTGGCGTGAACCGCCTGTAATCGGCTACCCAGGCCATTGATACGTCACTAGTGAACATGACGTGACTCAAAACTGGTGGGTGCAGGGGACCCCCCCCCCCATTTGCCTCCCTGAACTCCTCAGAGGAAAGGCAGGACAGAAGTGTAATTAATGTTGCTTTCACCGTAAGGATGCGCCTTGGTCTCATTTTTCAAAGTTAGTAATTGCAGGAGATGAGTGTCCCATACGAGCTTGCCTCGCGCTGAAGATCCTGGACGGATGACCTGCACTGTGAGACCCGCCTTCTGAGTCGAGGCGGGTGGCAGTCAGAGGCGCAGGGACTTCTCAGTGCCGGCCCCTGCTCACCTTTTGGGGAAAGCTCTTCTTAATTTGCCGAGGCATTGGATTGACAGCCGCCTCGTCTGTTACTGTGTGTCCTGCCTTTAAATGGTCTTTCGCTTCTGCTTTCTTCAGCAGCTTTGGCAAGCGTGGCGAGCCATCCAATACATTTCTTAAAGAAATAAGTGGGGTGTTTTTGCTGATTTCCCTCCCAGCATTCTGTGTTCACAGTGACCTTCTGGGGCGGGGGCGGGGGGCGGCGGAAGAGACTGGCCCAAGGCCACCTGGCCAGCTTGGCAACCAAGTGGAAATTGATGGGTGTGTGTGTGTTGGGGTGTCTTGTCACTCTAACCGCAACAACGCACCTCCTCCTTTTGGAGTTCTGATTCCCCCCCCTTGGGGACAAATACCTGCTTTTTGCAACCCGGCATAGTTCCACCCTCACCTGATTCCTCAGATATGATTCTCAAAAGCTTCGTCCCCCCCAAATCTTGCTGGTCTCCTTGGTGCACCTGGACTCGAATCCAGCTCTTCTGTTGCAGGCCAACATGGCTGCCCTCTGAAAGGATTCGGGGGGGGGGGTATTTCTCTCTTGCAAGAGGTGCCAAGGAGCACAAGCCGTCTTGCGTAGCTTCCCTGGTTCCCCGGTCTCTGCTCCCTGGGAGCTATGAAAAACACTCAGCTTGTCCCGGCTTGTTACTCAGAGCTCAAGTTCTTCTCGTCCCCCCCCCCGGGGTATGTCTTTTAAAAAAAGGAAAAAAGAAAAAAAAAGCCGCCAGAGAGAAGAAACGTTGTTCAAACCCTCCGCCCACGCGAGGGTGTCTTACAAGAAAGCCACACTGAATATTCTGGCATCCAGAAGTGGGCCGATTACGTTACAGCAAGTTCAGGCGAGCCGGGATTTCGTTCCTGCTGTGTGTGTGTGTGTTTGTTGTGTTTCTCTTTCTCTGTCTCTCTTCGAGGAGCCATTTGAGGGGGAACGAAACACGTGTGGAATGAGAGTATTACAAGGGACGGAGAGGGAGGGGAGGCCCTGTCATCGACCCTTTAAAGTTTCTGGGAAAGTTAGTAGTTGTAGATCTTCCGGGCTGTATGGCCGTGGTCTTGGCACTGTAGGGCCTGACGTTTCGCCAGCTGCGTTGTTG
>NW_015162606.1:12570-17482 GCF_001447785.1 Gekko japonicus
CTGAAATGATTCGGGGGGGGGGGTATTTCTCTCTTGCAAGAGGTGCCAAGGAGCACAAGCCGTCTTGCGTAGCTTCCCTGGTTCCCCGGTCTCTGCTCCCTGGGAGCTATGAAAAACACTCAGCTTGTCCCGGCTTGTTACTCAGAGCTCAAGTTCTTCTCGTCCCCCCGGGGTATGTCTTTTTAAAAAAGGAAAAAAGAAAAAAAAAGCCGCCAGAGAGAAGAAACGTTGTTCAAACCCTCCGCCCACGCGAGGGTGTCTTACAAGAAAGCCACACTGAATATTCTGGCATCCAGAAGTGGGCCGATTACGTTACAGCAAGTTCAGGCGAGCCGGGATTTCGTTCCTGCTGTGTGTGTGTGTTTGTTGTGTTTCCCTTTCTCTGTCTCTCTTCCCGGAGCCATTTGAGGGGGAAGGAAACAAGTGTGGAATGAGAGTATTAGAAGGGACGGAGAGGGAGGGGAGGCCCTGTCATCGACCCTTTAAAGTTTCTGGGAAAGTTAGTAGTTGTAGATCTTCCGGGCTGTATGGCCGTGGTCTTGGCACTGTAGGGCCTGACGTTTCGCCAGCTGCGTTGTTGTACATCAGGTCCTACAGGGACAAGTCCACGGCCCTACAGCCCGGAAGATCTACAACAACTAATGAATTCTGGCTGTGAAAGCCTTCGACAGCATATTTTTTGGAAAAGCCTAGGAACGATAGCACCTTCAGCCTTCTATGCTTTCATTAGATTGCCCGCAAGCCCTTGAAAGCACATACCTTCAGGATCATGAGGACTAGAAACTTCTTTTGTAAAAAGCGAAGTTTCTTGACTTAAATTCTGCTCCATTGTGCTGCCGCTATTCCTGAGCACAGCCTTGAATAGAAAGCCATCAGAGGAGGAGAATAAGGTCTAGAAATTGGCTTTAGGATAGAGCTACTGGCTCTGGGTTGGGAAATACCTGGGGATTTGGAGGATTGAGCCTGGGAGGAAGAGAAAAGGGTTGGATTCGCGCCCCGCTTTTCACTACCCAAAGGAGTCTTAGAGCGGTTTATAATCCCTTTCCCTTCCCCTCCCGACAACAGACACCCCGTGAAATCAGTGGGGCTGAGAGACAGCTCTCCCGAGAACTGCCCTTGAGAGAACAGCTCTGAGAGAACTTGTGACTGACCCAAGGTCACACCAGCAGCTGCATGTGGAAGAGTGGGGAATCAAACCCGGTTCTCTCAGATTAGAGTCCGCGCTCTTAACCACTACACCAAACTGGAAGGGTGGGGTTTGGGGAGGGGAGGGACCTCAGCAGCATATAATGCCCTAGAAGCCACCCTCCAAAGCAACCCTTTTCTCCAGGGGAACTGGAGAATTTTAATAGTAGGAGATCTACCCTGCTTTAAGATCATGGGCATAATCCCCCTCCACAGATCTTGCTGATGGAAATAGGGGTGCACCTCAGATCCTCTTAACGGAGATGCTGGAGGTTGAGCCTGTGGTCCCCCCCCTGTGAACTTGTTGCACACACACACACACCGTTCTTTGGCATTGGCAATGACCTCCAAACCCCCGCTTTTGTTGGTAATCCACTGGCCCATGCCGGCTTCCGAATCAGTGGCAGGATGGGTGAGCAGAACGTGGCGCCTTGTGTTCTTTTGAAGCCGCTGGGAAAGTTCAGAATGTTTTAATCTCCCCGCAGCGCCTGGATGGGCTTCTGATGGGATGAGCGGCCCATGGATCTGGCCATGTGGGTCGCAGAGGGTGGGAAAGAAACCTTGCATGAGAGTCAAGGTGCATCCCACCCCCCCAGCCCAGCCCCCAACCCACGCTGAAAAGAAACCGTCCACGGCAACCAAATGAGTTCGGAGCTCTCTGTGAGAGACGCCAGGAATCAAATGCAGGCCCTTCCCTGTGCAGGGACGCCGGCCCGCTGCCCTCTCCGAGCCTCCAGATGGGAGCAGTCAGGGGTCTAATTTGCAGGCCTGGCCCGCAGGCAGTCAGAAAAGCTTTCTGGGCAACAGCTTGGGCAGAGTTTCTCCGCATGCTGGAAAGGAGCAAGCGGCAACTGAAGCGGACGGGGCTTCCCGCCAAGCATCGCCAGCGCCAGATCAGGGGATTGGCTGGGAAAGAACCCAGAACAGCTGCTCCGTCCGCAGAACGGCCAACTTTTCTCCCTCTCCGATGGCCTGCGCGGTTTGGAATGGTTGCTGCGATGGAGGGGAACGGCAGTAAACGGGATCGGCGGAAGACCGGGCAGGCGATCACACAGGACGCTCGGACGGGATGCGTCGACCATCTCGGCGCATCCCAAAGGCGGCCGTTTATGTTGCTACGCCAGTTGCTTTGATAATTTTAATTGCATGTTCTTCTTCAGTTGAGCGGATGTCCCCTTTTTAAATTTCTTAATGGATTTTTTTCCCCCTCTCGTCTCGGTTCCAGTGCGGTATTCCAAGCTAGCTTAAAGGCTTGGGTGCTCACGTTCTGCATGTAAATTCTAGATGGAACTGTGCGGGGGGGAGGGGGGGCACCATAGAAATATTCTGCATTGGATTGGATCCCCCCCACCCCCCGAACACTCTCCGTGTCCTGGTGCCATCATTTAGGTTTCCACATCCCCGCCATAAGAGAGCCAGTTTGGTGTAGTGGTTAAGAGCGTGGACTGTAGTCTGGGAGAATAGAATCGTGGAATCATAGCGTTGGAAGGGGCCATACGGACCATCTAGTCCAACCCCCCGCCCAATGCAGGACCAGCCCAAAGCATCTCTGACAAATATTCGTCCAGCCTCTTCTCGAAAGCTGTGAGTGAAGGGGAGCTCACCACCTCCCTAGGCAGCTGATTCCACCTTTGAAGCACTCTAGCCGTGAAAACATTTTTCCTTATATCTAGCCGATACCTTTCAGCATGTAACTTAAACCCGTTGCTTCGGGTCCTCTCCTCTGCTGCCAACTGGAACAGCTCCTTGCCCTCCTTCGAATGACAGCCTTTCCAATATTTGAGGAGAGCGATCATGTCCCCCCTCAATCTCCTCTTCTCCAAACTACATTCCCACGGCCCTCAGCCATTCCTCGTAGGGCTCAGTCTCCAGATCATCCAGACCCCTGATTCCCCACGCGTCCTCCACATGCAGCTGCTGGTGTGACCTTGGGTCAGTCACAAGTTCTCCCAGAGCTGTTCTCTCAAGGGCAGTTCTCGGGAGAGCTCTCTCAGCCCCACCTACCTCGCAGGGTGTCTGTTGTGGGGAGGGGAAGGGGAAGGAGTTTGTAAGCCGCTCTGAGACTCTTTTGGGTAGTGAAGGGCAGGGTATAAATCCAATCTCTTCTTCTTCTTGGACAAGAGCAGTTTCTGTCAGAGCTCTCTCAGCCCCACCTGCCTCGCAGGGTGTCTGTTGTGGGGAGGGGAAGGGAAAGGAGTTTGTAAGCCGCCCTGAGACTCCTTCGGGTAGTGAAGTGTGGGGTATAAATCCAATCTCTTCTCTTCTTCTCTCTTCATAACTGACAACCTACAGTCATGTGGGGTGAAAGGCAGGTGGCGTTTGGTATCCCAGAGCGAGAACCTCACCGCATGTCTGCCATATTTCAGCGGTACCCCCCTGTTTCTCATAGCTTGTAGCCGAGAAATCTAGGGCAGTGTCAGAGAAGAAAGGCTGGCCAGATATTGCAGCTTATCTGGAGGTGCAGTTTTCAGTCAGTAGATCCGATTTAGTGAACGAGTTCAAAAGCACCATTTTTCGTTTGCAACCAACCCTGTGAAGGAGGCTTAAGATGAGACACCAAGCGATAAGCAATGGTTTGGTTTCTCCCTTGGCCCTGATGCTGGGAAGACGGAGGCAACACAGTCGCTTGGTGGGAGGGTAACACGCAGCTCAGCGAGTCTGCTGTCATATTGACAATTTTGGCTCCGCTTTGCTCTCCTGGAGGTGCAGCATCTGTCCTGAACTGTTGGGAACAGACTGCTGGCTCGATTGTCTGGTCTGAATCGCTTGCGGGATCCCAGATTCCCAAGGGGGGGGGACAGGATTGGGCCCCTAACCACCAGATGTTGGAGGCTGAGCAACAGTAGAAGAAAGCTGTGCTTGTAGCCATCTGCCCACTTTGGCAGAACGGAACGCCTGACTTAGACGGACTTTGGGGCAGATCCAGCAGGGCTCTTCTGTTGTTCTTATAATATGGCGCGGTGGTTAAAGGTTACCAGTTCAGAATGCTTTTTTTTTAAAAAAAAAAAAACCATTTGCAGAGGCAGTGGCTAGGTCTGTCAGTGTTTTTTAGCTGCAGTAGTGTGACGAAACCATCCAGCAGGGCTCTTCTGTTGTTCTTGTAATATGGTGCGGTGGTTAAGGGTTACCAGTTCAGAGTGCTTTTTTTAAAAAAAATAAAAAATTGCAGTGGCTAGATCTGTCAGTGTTTTTTAGCTGCAGTAGTGTGACGAAACCTCCATGTTTAGAGGCAGTCTATCTCTGAATATTACATGTCGCAAGGCAAGCAAAGGGGCAGGGTGTTTGCCTTTCTTGTCCCACTTATGGGATTGTTGGAAGCAGAGCCAGTGCGTTGCAGGAGGTAGCGGGTCAGACTAGGATCTGCGAGACCGACCTGGGTGCAAATTTCCAAGGGTGAGTGAGGCTCATTCTCTCTCTCTCTCTCTCTCTCTCTCTCTCTCTCTCTCTCTCTCTCTCTCTCTCTCTCAGTCTCGCCTACCTCACAGGATGATTGTGAGGATAAGAGCAGGGAAAGGAAGACCATCAGTGCCGCCTTCACCTCCTTGGAGGAAGGAAGCGATAAAAATAATTTTTTAAAAATCGCTTTGTCGCCTGAATAGCCCTTGGGTCCGACCCAGCAGAGACTGAGCTTTGCCATCTTCTTTCCCGCACCCTGGGTGCCCCCGCTGGACCCCCCCTCCCCTGTTCCCAGGCCTTTGCTAGAAGCAGGTTCCTTCTTCTGTTCCAC
>NW_015162606.1:17919-19748 GCF_001447785.1 Gekko japonicus
CCACCCGGGAGTGTCTCCTCTGCAGTTCAGACTCTGCAATGTGGCAGGCGAGAGGGGAGGGAGGCGGGCGGGAGGAAGCCAGCAGGCTCTCGGCTGGGGTTGCTAAGAGCGAGGGGTGTGCAGGTCATCTGGGCACAGCTCGGTCCATGCTTGCAGAAGGGAGTCACCCCGACAGAGAAGGGCCAAAACAGGGCGGGTGGGGCTGAATGTCAGCTGGTTGCCCCCTGAGCTGATAGCTGTAATACCGCTTTCTGGCCATTTGCAGAGTGGCGGCGCTGTTTAGTCACTCAAACAGAAGGGCCAGTCAGGGTTGGCAGGGCTGAATGTCATCTAGGCCTTACTGAGCTGGTAGTTGTAATACCACTTTCTGGCCACCTGCAATGTGGAGTGGCTGCTGACTGAGTCACTCAAAGAGAAGGACCGAACACACTGGGTAGGGCTGGGTGTCATCTGATCCTTGCTCAGCTGATAGTTGTAATACCACTTTCAGCAGAGGTAAGAATACCGCTTTCAGCGGAAGTGTAATACCACTTCCAGCGGAGGTGCTGTTGAGTCACTTAGACAGAGGGGCCAAACACTCAAACAGAAGGGCCAAGCACACTGGGCGGAGTTGAATGTCCCCTGGTCCCTACTGAGTTCATAGCTGTAATATCACTTTCTGGCTATTTGCAATGAGGGTGCTCTTGAGTCGCTCGGACAGAACAGTAAAGCATACTTGGTGGGGCTGGGTGTTATCTGGTCCCTGATGAGCTGGTAGCCGTAATACCACTTTCTGGCCACCTGTAGTGGAGGCACTGTTGAGTAGGTCGGCTGCCTCTGCCTCTAGCAAGCTTGTCCCAGTGGCATAAACAGTCCAGTAACTGAGCCCTCCCCCCATATTTTAGGACTTTGAAAAGGGGTGTATCCAGAATCTTGAGAGTTATGAGCAGCATTTGACCACATTCTGGAACTTGGTGACTATTTCAGGTCCTGCTGTTGGGTTACTTGACAGGACGTGGTGTCATTAGACGAGAGAAGATTATTGTAAGGGGTAGACTTGACAAAGGCTTATAAAATTATGTGTTGTATGAAGGCAATGGACAGATAATGTTTTCCTCCCTCTCCCAAAATACTAGAACTTGGGGTCACCAAATGGGCAGTAGATTTCAGGAGGGGGTGAAGGAAGAATGTCTGAATGCAGTACACCATTAACATATGGAACTCACCGCCACAATGCAGACATGTCTGCAAATGGAAATACTTTTAAAAGGGATTACTCGAACTCACGGGGGGTGGATCTATCAGTGGCTGTTAGTGCTAGCGGCTAAATGGGAGTTTCTGTGTTCAGAGACATTGTACTGAAGCTTGAAGCTCAAATACTTTGGCCACCAAATGAGAAGGGAGCACTCACTGGAGAAGACCTTGATGCTGGGAAAGACTGAAGGTAACAGAAGAAGGGGACGGCAAAGGATGAGAGGGTTAGACAGTGTTACCGATGCGACGAACATGAAATTAAGCAAACTCCAGAGGGCGGCGGAGGACAGGAGGGCCTGGTGTGATGTGGTCCATGGGGTTGTGAAGAGCTGGACTAGACTGTGCGACTGAACAACAACAACTCTGGATTCCAGGTGTTCAGAGGCAACTACAAAGGGGCGTTTTGACCTCTGTGCTTCTGTTTGTAAGTCTTCCAGAGGCATCTAGTTGGCCACTGTGGGCAACTGGATGTTGGAGTGGATGGGACTTTGGTCTCATTTCTCAGTGCTCAACTTGAGGATACTGTTCAAAGACAAAAACAGAACAGATGCAGGGAATTTTGTGTCTCAAGCTATTCCTTTCTGTTTTAATTGCAG
>NW_015162606.1:21194-21316 GCF_001447785.1 Gekko japonicus
TAAATTACAAAATCAATAAACTTTGCACAGTGGTGTCTTTAGACAGGGCTAAGATCCACACCCACAGCTTCAAAACACATATCTCCCTTATAAATAAAAGCCGAATGGTGGTGGCACTTCTC
>NW_015162606.1:21457-24590 GCF_001447785.1 Gekko japonicus
CACCAGCCACAGTCGGGACACTCATCTGGAGCTTCCTTCTAGATCTCATTGTATTTCTTCCCACAACGGGCATCACTCCTAGTCTCCCTTATAAATAAAAGCCGAATGGTGGTGGCACTTCTCTAGAACATTCCACACGCTCCAAAATCAGTTCGCTCTCTGATCTGTCATTCAGAGGGTCTCCCTATCCACTGGCTGCTTTGCCTGAGTCCTGCCTCCAACATTCTAAACATTTTGCTGTTCCTCTCCCCCCCATAGCCAGTCAGAACACAGAGGTTATTTGCATATGCAGCCTCATTGGCCTTATATGCTGCTGAGGTGGCCCCCATATGACAGCCAATGTGACTTAGCAGTCAGGGCTTCAGAGCATGGGAGAGGCAGGGAATAGGGTTGCCAACTCCAGGTGGGAAATTCCTGGAGATGTGAGGGATGGAGCCTGGAGAGGGTGAGGTATCAGGAGGCGTGGGACCTCGGACAGGTACAAAGCCATAGACTCCACCCTCCAAACCAACCATTCCCTTCTGGGGAACCATCGTTGCCAATCTCCAGGTGAGGGCTGGAGATCACTCAAAATTACAACTGTTCTTTAGGTAGCAGAGATCAGTTCCTCTGGAGAAAATGGCGGACTCAGTGTCATTATACCCTGCTGAGGTCGCCACAGCAAATTGCCATTGAGTGTCCAAGGCCGGGGCTGCCGCCCAGAGCCTCTTTCTAGAGGCCATTGTTTTTATTTCCACAACAGGCCTTTTTCCTAGTAAGTAAATAAATGCAAATGCATACATCGTTGGTCTCGGCCTGGAAACACAGGATGGTTAGCAGACGGAGCCAGTTTGGTGTAGTGGTTAAGTGCATGGACTCTCATCTGGGAGAACTGGGTTTGATTACCCATTCCTCCACTTGCACCTGCTGGATGACCTTGGGCAAGCCATAATTCTGTCAGAGGTGTTCTTGAAAAAGAGCAATTTCTGTCTGAGCTCTCTCAGTCCCACCTACCTCACAGGGTGTCTGTTGTGGGGAGGGGAAGGGAAAGGAATTTGTAAGCCGCTCTGAGACTCCTTTGGGTAGTGAAGGGCGAAGTATAAATCCAATCTCTTCTTCTCTTCTCTTCTCCTTCTTCTCTCTTTTTCTTCGCCTTCTCCTTCTTCTCATTTGCCATGCTGTAATGTGGTTTTGTGCCCTTTGACCGTAAACTGTTCAGAGAGTCCCAAACTGGTCGGCTTTTTCCTTCAACGGCAAAGGCTCACACTCGTCCAACCCTTGGAGCCCGATGGCTTCCATCCCACCCACCCCCGCTTGTATTCTCATAGTCCCTCCTTCTCCTTCTCTTTGCTCCCCCCCCCAGTCTAACATAAAGAAAAGGCACAAAGCCACGGAGGCTGTTTGTTGAACACAAACAGAAGATAAAATAGTGGAAAAACTAATTTTTTTCATGCTCATTGGTGGGAAAGATTAAAATTATGCAAATCCTCGCCAGCGAGCCCTGCGCTAAGATAAGGGGATGTTCGAGTCGGCTGCTCACCTGCTAATTCGCTCACTGGGAGGAAGAAAAATAAAATTGGGGGGGGGGAGAACAAGCAGGCAAGCGGTAGCTGCTAATGATCACAAAGGTAGAACTTCGTGCTCCGTGGAGAGGGGATCAGACAAAGGAAACCCTTTTTGAAGGGGCCCTGGATTGCGGACGCCAAAAGAGGAGGACACAATCCTTTTCTGCCAGGCTGGAGAGCCGGGGGAGGGGGGACGACACACACAAACACACACAAAGGCTTGCCTTTGTTGCAAGTGAGGCCCAGGGCAAGTGAGGGCTCCGGGCAAGTGAGGGCTCGAAACCTTTCAGGGAACGCATCCCTGTTCTCTTCCGAGAGTCAATTATGGACTTTCAGTCTCGGAGAGCCTGTGGCTTTCTATGCCGCTGCAAGTTCGTCTGCACCTCCAGTCCCCAGAGATGTCTCACCTGAGCTTTGTTTGCATCTTTTTAAAAAATCCCCTCCTCCTGCTGCCAATGAATTCAGTCTCCCCACCACCCCCGCTTTCTTTTTGGATTCAGCAAAGCCTCTGTACTCCTCTGGCGCTTTATCCCGGCCGAGTTACCCTGCAGCCCTTGGTGTGAGACTATCCTGGGGGGCGACTGCTGAATAAAATGGAGGGGGGGATCTAATTCAGAGGGTCGGGATTCCCCCTTCCCCTCCCCCATCCTTATTAACATGCTACTCCTCGTGTTTCTTTAATTACTTAACGGAATAGTTAAGTTTTAATGGTTTGTCGCATCGGAGCGGAGTGGGTTGTCTTCCGTCAGCTCCCGCAAGGACCCAGGAGGTTGAACGGTCATGTCATGACTTTGTTTCATTTACATTCTATCCCGCCTTCCTCCCCAGCGGAGACCCAAAGTGGTCCAGGTCGGGCTTCTCTCCTCTGCTTTATCTTCCGCCAACATGATAGAGATTTACAAAATGTATGCCTGGGGTAGAGAAGAGAGAGAAAGAAGTCCTTTTCGGCGTTTCTCACAGCAGTGAGCTTAGAACAGATAAGAGGAAGTCCTTCTTCACCCAGAGAGGAATTGACATGTGGAACTCGCTGCTGCAGGAAGTGGCGGCGGCTACGAGCAGGGCCGGCTCACCCACTAGGTGAACTAGGCATTCGCCTAGAGAGCTGGGCCCTGGATGGGGCACCGAGCTGTGCCTCCCCCCGCCAAAAGCCCACAAGCAGCTCTCCAAGTGTCAGCACTTTGCTAATTGGGGAAAGGCATCCAGTGAGCATCCCCCGCCTGGAGACAGGATCTCCCCACCTCCATCCCAAACTGCCTTCGGAAGCGGAGCACAAGAGAAATCTCTCTTCCATCTTGGAGGGCGCTGCAGGAACACGTGGGGCGTGCTCGCTGGGTCTGACAGCTGCGGGGGGGGAGGCAGTGGCGGCGGTAGCAAAAGGGTGGCTGGCTCCAGAGGTCTCACCGCCCCACCGGGAGGTTGGCATCTGCACCACAAGGCAGCCTCGCCTAGGGCGCAGAAACACCTCGAGCCGGCCCTGGCTAGGAGCATAGACACAGCTTCAAGAGGGGATTGGATGGACATATGGCGCAGCAGCCCCATAGCTAAGGATTTTGGGGGGGGGGGGGCTGGTGGACCGGTTTTTTACATAT
>NW_015162606.1:24681-36724 GCF_001447785.1 Gekko japonicus
GTCTGGGTTGGAAAACACCTGGAGACTTTGGGGGTAGATCCAGGAGAGGGCGGGGTTTGGGGAGGGGAGGGGCCTCAGCAGGGTACAAGGCCACAGAGTCCACCCTGCAAAGCAGCCATTTCCTCCAGGGGAGCTGATCTCGGTCAGCTGGAGATCAGTTGTAAAAGCGGGAGATCCCCAGGCCCCACCTGGAGGCTGGCAACCCTACTTCCCTCCATCCCCCCTCGGCAAGGGCAGGCGTCTGCCCCCCCCATACCAAGGAGCCCCAGTTCCTCTTCCCGTGGCACGGCACGTCCACCCTCGGCTCCCTCCCAGGGCTGGGAGAGGTGAGGCGTGCAGCGGCCAGGCTGGCCACAGAACCGCTGCGTGTGGGCTTGTTGGCACAATGGAGCGCAGCCGGGCATGCCTGCCGAGGGCAAGAGGAGGAGGCGGCTTGCCTCCTTGCCTGGCCTGGCCGGACTTACCTGCTGCTGGCGGGCAGCACAGCGAGCATCTAGTGGAAGCCCGGGATGGAGGCTTCTCCTTGTACCGTTCACACTCGCTGCCTGCCCGGGCTGCTCTCTTAAGCCCAGCCTCGCCGCTGCTGCTGCTGCTAGCGCTGCCCTCATCTTGCTGACAGGCAATCAGGGTGAGATGGCCTGGGGGGAGCGGGAGCGGGAGCCATGGCTCAGGGAGGGGCCCATTAAAAACACTAGGGGGGCAGGCCCCCGTGGGCCCCGTGGTAGCTACGGGCCTCTGGCGCAGAAGTCCATGAGTGGCTATTAGCCACAAGGTATAGAAGGAACACTCTGTCTAGGGCAAGGGGTGCTCTGCCTCCTTGGGGGGTGGGCAACAGTGGGAGGGCTTCTGGAGTTCTGGCCCCGCTGGTGGACCTCCTGACGGCACCTGGGTTTTGGCCACTGTGTGACACAGAGGGTTGGACTGGATGGGCCATTGGCCTGATCCAACAGGGCTTCTCCTACGTGTAACCGTGTGAGGTAGGATAGGCTGTGCGTGCGTGACTGGCTTGTGGAAGCAACTCGTCACAGCTCTGTGAACTTCATGACCACAACCCTGGACTCTGCCTGCTTCCTGTGACCTTTGGACTGACCCCTGACTCTTCTGTTTGGACCTGTCTGAACCTTGCTGATCAGTGACCTCGGACTGCCTTGACTCTGCTTCCCTGAACAACCCATGAACTCCGACTGCTGCTAAACCGATATTTGACCTCTGGACTGGACTCTTGACTGGCCTAGCTCTGTGGCCTAGCTTTGTTGTCTTTCTCTGCCTGTATTCCAGGACAGGCTGGCAGCCATCCTTGTGGGTCTCAGGTGCAGTGAGGCCTTTCCTAACATTTTCCCCAAGATCCAGGAATCGACCTTGGGATCTTCTGTATTCAAGGCCAGGGCTGGATTTAGACTTGCTGAGGCCCTAAGCTATACAAAACCCTGATGTTCACAGGTGAGCTATACAAAACCCAGAGGCCCCTTACTGTTTTAAATTACATCAGCTGGTCTCAGAAAAATTTAAAATATATACGCCTTTTTAATATTTGAAATCATTTTTATATTGTTTTTTTATTCAAGGCCCCAGCAGATTGCAAGGCCCTAAACTGTAGCTTATTTAGCTTATGCGTAAATCCGGCACTGTTCAAGGCTTATGCCAAGGGACCCCGACATGCTGCCCACTGACACTTTTCCTGGTGCCCACCAAGTATTTATGGAAAATGGGTGGGGCTTTCGCCCTTTCGCTCAGCAAAGCTTCTGATTGGCTTTTGGAGACATGTTTGGCGGTGCGGGTTTTTTTAAAAAATGTTGCTTTGCCAGCCATTGCCGCCACGACACAAGAACCATTACTGTGCGACTGAAGGGAAGCTGCGGCGGCCATTTTACGGTCCTGCGGCAGCCATTTTGTGGCTGCTCCCACCATGCCCTGTCTGAATTCCGAAGGTGCTTGCAGGCTCAAAAAAGGGTGTGGGCCCTTAGGCCCTGCCCCCCAACTGCGGCTCTCCGGGGTCTCAGGCAGAGAGCGGTCTCCCCTAGCCCCTGCTCCTAAAGAGCTTTCTGCTGCAGGGAGCCGGAGTTTGCGCGGGGGCCGTCCAGCGTACGGAGCAGGTGATCTCCCACTCGGCTATGACTCTCACCTGTGAACATCAGGTACAACGTCTTTAGGTGTTGGCCACCCCCGCCTCTCCCACATGACAGCCCCACCCCCGCAAGCTTTTCCGACACGAGTCCGGCGCAAAGGTGTCGCCGCACCATCTGCCTTTCCTTTTGTGGCATCTGTGTGGGAAGCGCACGTCTCTCGAGTTAGGGCCCAGACGGCCAGGTGAGAAATGAGATATTTTAACATTTGGTCTCTGGGGACAAGAGAACATGGGCATGAGTGAAACTGGGGGGGGGGTTGGGTTGGGGGGCGGGGCAGGCTTGCAAACTTTGTCTTAACAGCCCCCCCCCCCCCCCCCCCCTCCAAAAATGCAGAAGATTATGGATGAAGGAAGGAGGGAGCTCATATTTATATCTAAAGGTTCCCACAGGGGTGGTTGGAGACATCCCAGAAATACAGCTAGTCTCCTGAACAAAATGTGAGTCCAGTGGGCACCTTTAAGACCAACAAAGCTTAATTCTGGGTATGTGCAGGCACACTTCTTCAGAATTTAACTTTGTTGGTCTCAAAGGTGCAGCTGGACTCAAGCTTTGTTCTATTGCTTCAGACCAACACAGCGACTCACCTGAAACCGGTCTCCAGTTGCAGAGATCAGTTCTCCTAGAGAAGATGGATTCCGGTGGGGTAGCTGTGTTGCTCTGAAGTAGCAGATTCCATGGCACCTTTCAGACCAACCAAGTTTAATTCACGTTACAAGCAATACTCCCTCTAAGCTGTGGAGTCTTGTGAGCAAAAATTCTACTTTGTGAGCTCCTGGCATTACAGTTGTGAGCCAGAAATTTGGCTGCTGCGTAAACTAGTTTGCTCTGGAGCCATCCTTCCTGAGCGAAGACAAAAATCGGTGAGCTGGAGGCTAAAAAACTTTGAGCTAGCTCACACTAACTCAGCTTAGAGGGAACACTGGTTAGTTACAAGCTTTTGTGTGTAAGCACACTTCCTCGGGTACAGTGGAACAGAACCTCCTCAACTATTACTTGTACGGGGTGGGGTGGGGGTTGTTGTCAGATAGGGCCATTTAGTGTCAAGATGCATAAGTACTGGAGGATTGTAGCTGAGACGGGATGTAAGAAAGATCTGTCAGTGGCAGTAAATTGACATACAGATACAAGAGTGAACAAACAGATGTGGGAATGAGGTTTGAGTCCAGTTGCACCTACAAGCAGGGGTCATTTCCTACAGGAGAGCACAGGAGCTGGGCTCCGGCACATGCAACAAGCCCCACCCCCTGCTCCAAGCAGCCCTCAGTCAGAGCAGGAAGCAGCCAGATAAGTTGCAGAGCTCCCCCCGGCCCCCCGGTCCAAAACAGTTCAGTGGCACCTTTAAGACCAAGTTTTATTCAGGCACAAGCTCTCCCTCCTCTGCGAGGACAGATCTGCATGTCCCCCCCCCTAGCTAGCAATCCAAAACAGTCCAGTGGAGCCTGAGCGGTAGGTGTTGCCTTCTGACACACTTCCGGTGATGTCAGGGGGTGTGGCATATGCAAATAAGCTATGCTAATGAGTTATGCTAATGAGCTCCTGCACCTCTTTTTCTACGAAATGACCCCTGCCTACAAGACAAATAAAGTTCCATTCTGGATACAAGTGAGAAATTAAATCAAGAGGTGAGTCTCTGTGGTAGAGTCTCTGCTTGGCATGCAGGAGGTCCCAAGTTCAATCCCTGGCAGCATCTCCAGTTAAAAGGACCAGGCAGCAGGTGACGGGAAAGACCTTTCTCTGCCGGAGACCCTGGAGAGCCGCTGCTGGTCTGAGTGGACAAAGCTGACCTTGATGGACCGAGGCTCCGATTCAGTATGAAGCAGCTTCATGTGTGAGGGCTGAGCTACGGGCATTCAAAACAGGTTCCAAAGCTGAGTCCTTGGTGCAGGTACATCGAGAATGGACAGGGTTGCGCCTTTCATGGCAACTCTATTAACACCAGTGTTCCCTCTAAGCTGAGTGAGTGTGAGCTCGCTCACAGTTTTTTTAGCCTCCGGCTCACACCTTTTTGTCCTAGGTCAGGAAGGAGGGCTCCCGAGCAAACTAATTGATGCAGGAGCCAAATCGCCTGCTTGCAACTTCAATGCCGGTAGCTCACCCAAGTAGAATTTTTGCTCACAGGACTCCGCAGCTTAGAGGGAGCGTTGATTAACACCCCTCCCAAATCTGTGTTCAGTTCCCCGTTGTCCATATTTGTGTCCCTAGCATGGAAGGGCAGCCGACCCAGAGCTCTCTGACCAGCACGTCGACATTGATGCATGTGTTAATCGCATTCACATATCCAGGGCCTTTTTTGTAGAAAAAGCCCAGCAGGAACTCATTAGCATAATAGACCACACCCAACAACAGAAACTCATTAGCCTATTAGGCCACACCCCTGACACCACAGCTCATTAGCATATTAGGCCGCACCCCCACGTTACCAGACGTGTGGTCATCCAGCCACACCCACCTTTTGCTTGTTATTCTGTTTACCTTGTTTGTGGTCAAAACCCAGGCCTTTTTTGTAGCAGGAACTCCTTTGCATGTTAGGCCACACACCCCTAATGTAGCCAATCCTAATGAGTTTCTGCTGTTGGGTGTGGCCTGTTATGCTAATGAGTTCCTGCTGGGCGTGGCCAATTTAGGAGCCAGCCGGAACTCCGTTCCTGTGCGTTCCTGCCCCAAAATAGCCCTGGTCCTCATCAATGCTTCCTCTAAGCTGTGGAGTCTTGTGAGCAGAAATACTACTTTGTGAGCTCCTGGCATTAAAGTTGTGAGCGAGCCATTTGGCTCCTGCATAAATTAGTTTGCTCTGGAGCCCTCCTTCCTGAGCGAAGACAGAAATGTGTGAGCCGGAGGCTAAAAAACTGTGAGCTGGCTCACACTAACTCAGCTTAGAAGGGAACATTGGTGGGGGGAACTCATTAGCATATTAGGCCACACCTCTGATAGCACAACTCATTGACATATTAGGCCACACCTCCATTTTACCAAAAGTGTGGTCATCCAGCCACACCCACCTTTTGCTTCTTATTCTGTTTACCTTGTTCCAGGGCTCTTTTTGTAGCAGGAACTCCTTTGCATGTTAGGCCACACACCCCTAATGTAGCCAATTCTAATGAGTTTCTGCTCTTGGGTGTGGCCTATTATGCTAATGAGTTCCTGCTGGGCGTGGCCAACTCGGGAGCCAGTCGGAACTCCGTTCCTGTGCGTTCCTGGCCAAAAATAGCCCTGCGACATATCACATGGTTAGTTGTCCCTTTAAAGGGTGCAGTGAATGGAATGGGTTTTTGCTTGGGCTGTCGGTTTCTTCCTTCCCCCTCAGTTGCAAATCCCAAACTTGTCAGTATTTCTTTTGCCTGCAAAAAAATAAATAAAAATCCAGCTTCTGGGTCATTCTGGGAGAGAGCGTGAAAATGCTCAGAATGCACATCACTAATGCTCCTTGTATTCATCCCGACTTCTGTCAAATCAATATTTATTCACAAATTGGGTTTGTTTTCTGATTGTTGCTGCAAACTCTTGCCTGCTTTCTGTTGTTGTTTTTCCTCCTCTCTCTCTCTCTCTTTATTGTGTGTTTCTGTGCGTCTGCCGCTGGTTGGCAGTGGGTGCGTGCCCCGTTCGAATTCTCCCGCTGGCTTCTCTCCTCACCAGCTGCTGCCTTGAAAACAGTTGATTTTTCTCCCTTCTCTTGTTAGCAGCTTTCTGAGAACACAGAACAGTCAGGGTTTTTTTTTCTTTTTTCTTTTCCTGATCTGTTTTCCAGATGGACAGTTTCCCAAAAAAAATCCATGGGTCCATCCTGGTGTTATCTCATGAACAGAGCTTTGCTGGATCCCATCTCATCCAGCATACTGTTTTCTCTCAGTGGGGAGCTGATAAAAGAGGGGCCCCAAAGAGGATTTGCCTTTTGCGGTTTCTCGTTCCCAGTCTCTGGCGTTCAGGGGGTAGATTGCCTTTGCGCATGGAGGTTTCGTTTGCCAGACGGACAGCTGTCGAGAGACTTCCCCTCCATCGGGGCACAAGATCGCCCCCTGCTGGATCAGACCACCCAGATTTGTTTAATTGTTTTATTGATTTGCTGTTTCTGAAGGTTGTAGATGGGGGGAAAGAAAGGATACACGTGCCCTGGTTAATGGAATAGCCCAGGATCCTGGTTCCAATAGTGGATAGCCTTTGGAATTTGCTTGACTGCCTTCTGAGTTTGCCAACGGAGCACTTCCCTGGGTTCACCCATACAATCCACCCCTCTCCTTTGAGGCCAGTTTTAATTACCCCCCCCTTTCCTGGGCAGTGGTTTTGATCTGCATGACCATGGTTGCCAACTCCTGCTTGAGAAATTTCTGGAGATTTGGGGGTGGAGCCTCGGAACTGAGGGGTTTGAAGGAAAGGTTATAATGCCAAAGATTCCACCTTCTGTAGCAACCCTTTCCCCCAGGGGAAAATAGTCTTATAGTCTGGAGATTAGTTGTAATTCTGGGAGATCTCCAGGTCCCGCCTGGAGGTTGGCAAGCCTGTCTGCCTCTCCCACATCAGCTGTTCTTTGGGACTCAGTGGCACGTGCGGCAGGGACAGGGTTTCTTCCTTGGAGCGCCAATATCACATGTGGCTTTCCCTGAGTTGATCCATTTTATCTCTACGGGGGGGCTTTTGATTTTTTGGGTGGGGGAGACCTAAACTTGAATTCAACCCCTCCACCTGCAGTCTGTGAAATGTGTGCTTCCTTATCAGTTAGGGTTCTCTCCTCCCATTCTGCCAAAGACATCTCCATTTCCCTCACAACAACCCTGTGAGGTAAGGCAGGCTGAGAGACCGGGGCGGGCCCAAATTTGTCCTCGTTTGTCAGTGCTGTTGCCTCTATACTGTGCCAGCTCCCTCGTGGTGTGAATTGTCCCTGTGGTGCCTGTGATGAAAAACGGGTCTTGCAGGAAAAAAAAACCCCGAGTCTCTGAAACTCTGGGCTGCTGCTGCAGTTGCCAGTGATTAACGTTTTTAAAAGAATTGCAGATCTACATTAGAAAAACAGTGGGGCTTGTCTAAGGAAGCAGGAGCCAGGCCTGGGGAAGGTTCTGTGTGCCCGTCTAGTCTCTTGCCCCTGATTGTGTGCCAGTGATGAGTTCCAGCGAGGCAACTATAAAGGAAAGCACCTCTGAGCGTATGCAGAATGCTTTCCCCTGCCTTCGAGACTCGAGTGCCATGTCACAGAGTGAGCTCCCGTCTCTAGTCCCAGCTCCTGCCAACCTAGCAGTTCGAAAGCAAGAAATTGCAAGGAGATAAATAGGTACCACTTCGGTGGGAAGGTAACAGCATTCCGTGCGCGTTGGTGTTTAGTCATGCCGGCCACATGACTATGGAGACATCTCCGGACAGCACTGGCTCTTCGGCTTGGAAACGGAGATGAGCACCGCCCCTCGAGTTGGATTCGACTGGCTTTTGAGCAAGGGAAACCTTTACCTTTTTAAACTTTCCCGGCCTGTCGTCTCAAGGCATGCCCTGCAGTCCCTTTCTAGATGGTAGATTCAGATGGGTCGCCATGTTGGAGAACCAGTTTGGTGTAGTGGTTAGGAGCGCGGACTCTAATCTGGGAGAACCGGGCTTGATTCCCCACTCCTCCATATGCAGCTGCTGGTGTGACCTTGGCTTAGTTACAAGTTCTCTCAGAGCTGTTCTCTCACAAGCAGTTCTCGAAAGAGGTCTCTCAGCCCCACCTACCTCACAGGGTGTCTGTTGTGGGGAGGGGAAGGGAAAGGAGATTGTAAGCCACTCTGAGACTCCTTTGGGTAGTGAAGGGGGGGGTATAAATCCAATATCTTTTCCTCCTCCTCCTTGTTCACCTGAAGCAATAGAACAAAGTTTAAGTCCAGTGCCACCTTGAAGAAGAAGAAGAAGAGATTGGATTTATACCCCGCCCTTCACTCAGAGTCTCACAGCAGCTTGCAAACTCCTTCCCCTCCCCACAACAGACATCCTGTGAGGTAGGTAGGGTTGAGAGAGCTCTTTCGAGGACTGCTCTTGAGAGAACAGCTCTGAGAGAACTTGTAACTAACCCATGGTCACACCAAAGACCGGAAGGCCTGGAGAGAGCTCGTCCATGGGGTCGCGAAGAGTCGGACCCGACTGTGCGACTGAACAACAACAACAACAACTAAAGAGTGCATACAGACATACAAACACAGTTTTTCAGCTCAGTAATCTTCCTGAATCACGCCACGGCACAGGCTAGATGTCAAAATTGAGGACCAGGATCTATAACTACGATTGTTGTTGGTAGTAGTGAGGCGGCTCCTTAGTTGAAAGTCTGGTAGAAGAGCTCCATCTTCCAGGCCCTGCGGAACTGTAAAAGATCCCACAGGGCCCTGATCTCTTCCGGGAGCTCATTCCACCAGTATGGAGCCGCCACTGAGACTAACCATTACACCAAAATTTAATTCCTGGCATAAGCTTTCATGTGCATGCACACTGCGTGACTTAGGAAAGCTCCTCCCCTGCCACTAATTTGGTTAGTCTCTAAGCTGCCGCTGGACTCCAGTCTTACTCCTCCTCACCTTCCGGCACTCCACCAGCTTGGGAACCATCGCTCTGCACTGGCTGTCCTTTGATGAGCTGCTGAAGAGGTCTCTGTCAGGTGACTCAACCTTGGTCAGGGTGCATTTGGGATCCCGCAAAAAGAAAAAAGCAGCTAAAGTGGGCCACATTGAACGGGGGGAAAGATTGGCAGGAAGAGAGTTACACAGACAATGCGTGTGGTCGGGGTGGCGGGGGCTGTTTTTTTAATTTCCTTTCTTTAAAAACAGCCTAGGGTCTTTGGTTTCTTGCGCTGCAGTCAAGCGCGTCCTTCGGCCTTAACGGCAGGTAGCTCAATCCGTGCTGAACGGTTGCTGTGTTCTAAAAGACCTGTGGGTGGTATATACCCATGTTGTGGCTTTCTCTTTACCGGAAGGAATACTTGCGAGCGTTCGAAATTGTGCTTCGGTTTCTGCAGTGAGCTCCCGTCTCTAGTTCCAGCTCCTGCCAACCTAGCAGTTCGAAAGCAAGAAATTGCCAGTAGATAAATAGGGACCACTTCGGTGGGAAGGTAACAGCGTTGCGTGCGCCTTGGTGTTTAGTCAGGCCGGCCACATGACCACGGAAACGTCTTCGGACAGCGCTGGCTCTTCGGCTTTGAAACGGAGATGAGCACCACAACCCTAGAGTCAGACTCGACTGGCTTTCGAGCAAGGGAACCTTTACCTTTTTTTCCCCCTGCATGGCGGAGGGGGGGGCGGATGCCAAAACATCGAGCCCTCTTGCGGCCTGCAGGCAGCCAGGAGGAGAATGTCCCCTCTTGCCAAGATGGCGGCTCGCGTGCATGTCCCGAGAGAGACTCCCCGATTTGGCTTGCCTCCCAGTTGGCACGCTGCCTCCCCGGAGGACGAGAAGCCCATTACTGAAGAGCCTCCCTTCCTCTAGCGAGCTGGAATGGCCGGGAGGTCGTCAGCTGCCATTTGGGGCTCCAGCCGGCTTCCCGTAATGGATGTCAGTTAGCAGTCATTTCCCTCCCCCTTTATGAGGCTTTCCATTGGTCACGTTTCCCACTTTGCTGAATGTGGAGGTGAGAAAGCAGAGCCTCGGCCACTGGGCATCGCTAATGTCATTGGGGACTGGGGGGGTCGGATCTGTTACAGCAACGAGGGAAGCTCTGTGAAACGTCTAATTTGGGACCTCTGGAAGTTTGGCAGTTTTGCCGTGTTGCACAGAGCTTCCTCATTGCCGGTGCAAATCTGGATGAGGAATGTTGTTGCGGGCTGGGACTGCTGCCACAAATCTGTTTGGTGGCCTTTAGTGACTCAACTTCGATTTGTTTAGAAAACATGCTGCCCCCCCCCCAAGGAATTTTTCATTTCGGACCCCCCCCCCCAAGATCTACCATGTAAGAATGATGCTTTACCGTACAGACCAGTGTTGCTTTTAGCAGTCTGTTGGTTTATGAGCCATTGAAATGTTAGTGAACATTCCATGACATCACAGAAATGCAGCCAATGGCTGGCTGCGTGCATGTATTCTTGGGGCCTAGTTTCCGCCTCTGGTACAGCCTCTGTTTCTTTTGCCTCAGGCCGCTTGTAGCCCCATGAGCTGCTGGATCCTGACCTTCCCAGCTCTTGACCCCGACCGTCTCGCCCTGGTTCGTTCACCAAAAGGAAACAGGGTTGAAAAATCCATCCCTAAGATTTCTTTCACTGCTGATTCTGGCCGGCTACGGAAGTGCTAGGACGGGGCCGGATCCTGCCGGCTATTCTGCTAGTCGTGATCCTTTCCTTCTTGGGATCGGAGAAAAGGATCACCGCTCCTGGAACGGATCCGCGGGATTTAGCCTGTGATTCGATAATGAGGATTTCCCCTATATACCCCCCCTGCTCTTCCCCCCACCACGGAGCCCTCCCAGTCTCCTTTCCAAGCCTGGTGCTCTTCCGTAATGAAATGATATCATGTCAGACGGGCGGGTTCTGTCCGAAGGCAGCCGGACGCCCATCGCGAGGCATTAGCCTGCCATGACTCAGCTGTCCCCTCCGAAGCATCTTTTTATTCTGATGCTTCATTAACGAGGCTCCCAAGGAAGCATTAGACAGATGTCTGTGCATGATTTAGACAGAGGAAATGAATTTGGGGGACGGGGAGGGAGGGGCCCCATCCTCCAGCAAGTTCTCCCGATGTCGATTTGCTTGCAGGCATTCCAATTTGATTTTCTTTCACGTCTGTAACCTCTTGTGGGCTCGGAGAGCTTTGAAATTAAAACATACAGCCGATTGAATTTGTCAGGCTGGTACCAAACCAAGATTGCCTTTAAATGCTGATGGAGAACATGTAAGTTTTCAGGCTGGCTTAGGCCCAAACTTCATATTGCAGTTAACATACGGGTCACCACGGGGACTTGCAGCTGTGAGTTTCCTGTGGGAACTCGATTTTGAAATTCTGAAGAGGCCTAATTAGGATTGGGACCTTGGCAGGGGGAAGGATGGACACCAACCTCCCCCTGCACTGCTTTCCCAGCTCGAAAGGTCCTGTGGGGCAGACAGTATTTGTGCCATGGGTGGCCTGCACATGCAAGTCTTTCACATCACCTACTGCCAGATCTTTTAACTGGAGATACCGGGGATTGAACCTGGGACCTTCTGCATGCCAAGCAGATGCTCTACCACTGAGCCATAGCCCCTCCCTAGCTAGAAATGTAGGGAATTGAACCTGGGCCCTTCTGTACGCAAAGTATGTCCCTTCCCCTGACAATAGTCAGATTACTCTGTGCCCTTTCCCATGTTATTGGCCCCCAGTTTCTGAATAGACTGCCTCTGAAAGTGGAGGTTCCATTTGTTTCTGTTGTGCTGTAGCCCTTTCTTAAGGCCTGGCTTCCAGTCTTTTGTCCAAATCTGTTGTTTTTTTTTAACAAAAAAAGGTTATCTGAGCTAGAGGCCGCCAGCCCCATCTTGTGGCAGTGAATTCCACCAGCTAATTATGGGTTGCATGCAATGCTCCCTCTAAGCTGCGGAGACTTGTGAGCAAAAATTGTACTTTGTGAGCGACTGGCATTAAAGCTGTGAGTGAGCGATTTGGCTGCTGCATAAATTAGTATGCTCTGGAGCCCTCCTTCCTGAGCGAAGACAAAAATGTGTGAGCCAGAGGCTAAAAAACGGTGAGCTAGTTCACACTAGCTCAGCTTAGAGGGAACACTGGTTGCGTGCTAACGGGCTTCCTTTTGGCAGGTCTGCGGTTAGTCAGTCGTCTCCGTTGCCCGCAGGGACACACGTTCTGCCACGTGTCTCCTTCCTTTCTGATTGTGGCAAAACAAAGGTTGAAATGGGTAATTGTCCACGTTTCCCCAAGAGTTTTAAAATGGGGGGGGGTTGTATTTCAGATTTTGTTTCTGCTTGGCGCTGCCACTCCAGCCTTGGCACCTCACCGGCTTT
>NW_015162606.1:37586-39774 GCF_001447785.1 Gekko japonicus
AGATTACTCTGTGCCCTTTCCCATGTTATTGGCCCCCAGTTTCTGAATAGACTGCCTCTGAAAGTGGAGGTTCCATTTGTTTCTGTTGTGCTGTAGCCCTTTCTTAAGGCCTGGCTTCCAGTCTTTTGTCCAAATCTGGGGGGTTTTTTAACAAAAAAAGGTTATCTGAGCTAGAGTCCGCCAGCCCCATCTTGTGGCAGTGAATTCCACCAGCTAATTATGGGTTGCATGCAATGCTCCCTCTAAGCTGCGGAGACTTGTGAGCAAAAATTCTACTTTGTGAGCGACTGGCATTAAAGCTGTGAGTGAGCGATTTGGCTGCTGCATAAATTAGTATGCTCTGGAGCCCTCCTTCCTGAGCGAAGACAAAAATGTGTGAGCCGGAGGCTAAAAAACGGTGAGCTAGTTCACACTAGCTCAGCTTAGAGGGAACACTGGTTGCGTGCTAACGGGCTTCCTTTTGGCAGGTCTGCGGTTAGTCAGTCGTCTCCGTTGCCCGCAGGGACACACGTTCTGCCACGTGTCTCCTTCCTTTCTGATTGTGGCAAAACAAAGGTTGAAATGGGTAATTGTCCACGTTTCCCCAAGAGTTTTAAAATGGGGGGGGGTTGTATTTCAGATTTTGTTTCTGCTTGGCGCTGCCACTCCAGCCTTGGCACCTCACCGGCTTTGATCAGCATTGATCAAAAGAGTGCTTACAACCTTCTCCCGCAGCCGCCGGTTTCTAAAACCAGGAATGCATTTTTTTAAAAAAAACACACATACCTTGAATGGTTTGGCACGCTTACGCCGAGCCAATCTCCGCTCCCGTTCTCTCCTGTTCATAGGCCTCTTTGAAATGCTTCCTCGGCTTTTAAGACTGCTGAGCTCTAGAAACTTACTTGCGAGATTAAATTATGAGATTGAATAGGATTAAAATATGGAACTTTTTTTTTTAATTTGAAGGAAGACTAACATGGGCAGGGACTGTGCTCTTGAAATGTCATGAATATCACGGCACGCATGCAGAGAATTACACCTTGGGGTAGCTCTAACTCTACGCCTTGGAAACCTGGATTCTGCAACCTGTAAACACTGGAGATAGATCGAGATGGGTGGCCGTGTTAGTCTGTCTGTAGCAGGAGAAAAGAGCAAGAGTCCAGCAGCACCTTCAAGACTAACAACATTTGTGGCAGGGGAGGAGCTTTTCTGAGTCGCTGTTCATTCCTTCCGGTGAGGCAGCAGAACAAAGTAGGAGCCCAATGGCACCTTTAAGACCAACAAAGTTTTATTCAAAGTTTAAGCCTTCATGTGCAAGTGTGTCTGAAGAAGTGTGCTTTGCACATGAATGCTCACCCTTCGAATAAAACTTTGTTGCCTTAAGGGTGCCACTGGACTCAGGGCTTTGTTCCGATCACTCCTGCAGACATTGGACCAGTGTTTCCTCTAAGCTGAGTTAGAGTGAGCTAGCTCACAGTTTTTTTAGTCTCCGGCTCACACACTTTTGTCTTAGCTCAGGAAGGAGGGCTCCAGAGCAAACTAATTGATGCAGCAGCCAATTCGCTTGCTCACAACTTTAATGCCAGTAGTTCACAAAGTAGAATTTTTGCTCACAAGAGTCCACAGTTTACAGGGAGCATTGCATTGGACTCTTGCTTTTTTCTCTCTGGATGGATGATCTCCAAAAAAAATCCTATTATTATCACCCTCACTCAAGTCTTGGAAACTGAAGGCTGTGACTTCCTCGACTGAATCAGATCAAGATGGGCGGCTGCGCCAGTCCGTCTGCAGCAGGAGACAAGAGCAAGAGTCCAGGAGCACCTTCAAGTCTAACCACGTTTGTGGCAGGGGAGGAACTCTTGTGAGTCGCTGCTCACTTCTTCAGACACTTCTTTGTTAGATCAGGTCTGTTAAGGACAGTTATTCTCTTCTTTTGTTCCATGAGATTCTAGCCGATGTCATCCACCGGCTTTCAAGAATATTCTTGTGGCCATGAGGGCTAGAAACATGAACATCTTTTATCTCCCCCCCCCTTCTTCCTAGGATCTCTGAGTGGCATACATGATTCTCTCTTCCCTGTGAGGTAGGTGAGGGAGGTAGGTAGGTGAGGGAGGGAGAGAGAGGGAGAGAGAGGGAGAGAGAGAGAGAGAGAGAGAGAGAGAGAGAGAGAGAGAGAGAGAGAGAGCAGAGATGAGGTTCATTGCCTCGG
>NW_015162606.1:39837-53069 GCF_001447785.1 Gekko japonicus
TTCAGACGTTCGAGACCCGAGTGCCCCATGACGGAGTGAGCTCCCATCTCTAGTTCCAGCTCCTGCCAAGCTAGCAGTTAGAAAGCAAGAAATTGCAAGTAGATAAATAGGTACCACTTCGGTGGGAAGGTAACAGCGTTCCGTGCGCCTTGGTGTTTAGTCATGCCGGCCACATGACCATGGAAATGTCTTCGGACAGCGCTGGCTCTTCGGCTTTGAAACGGAGATGAGCACCGCAACCCTAGAGTCGGATTCGACTGGCTTTCGAGCAAGGGAAGCCTCACAGATTACGCTACATCGTATTAGCAGCACGCTGCCCAGGCTCTGCATCTAAGCCTCTTGTGGTGTTTGGTCTGCAACCCTGAATAGAAGCAGACATGCAAACTTTTTTGGCGGCGCTCCCCATGAGTAATGTAGATGTTAATACATCGTGATCCCCAGTGCTACGCTCGTGGGTGCCATGTGCCAGCCAAACTGCTGCCTGGCAGCCACTGGTTGCTCCCCCAGATCAAGGAGCCGATCCTGGCTTTCCTTCACCTCATTGGACAGCACCCAACAGTCTTTGTGGCTGAGGGGGGATTCGAACCCAGGATTTGCTGTTTATCATCAGGCAGTCCAAGCACGGAATGTGGTTGGCAACCCATTACAAATTCCATTTGTGTGTCAAAGTTTGCACTCCAAGGGACAATTCTGGTATCTCTGAATTTAAGAACATATGAACATGAGAAGCCAATGTTGGATCAGGCCAATGGCGCATCCAGTCCAACACTCTGTCACACAGTGGCCAAAAATACCAGGAGCCATCAGGAGGTCCACCAGCAGTGGGGCCAGGACACTAGAAGCCCTCCCACTGTTCCCCTCCCCCCCAGCACCAAGAATACAGAGCATCACTTGCCCCAGACTGAGAGTTCCTATCTAGACCTTGTGGCTAATAGTCACTGATGGACCTCTGATTCGGTGAGAAGTTCGTTTGGTTGATGTCAAAAAGAATCTAATATGGATGGAGGGCCGCCATAGCTGTGGAGCTCAGTTGTGGCTGCACATTGTCCCCGGCCAATATTTCACTTCTAATTGCGTGGACTTCCAGAACAAGAAACGGTATCCAGCACTCTCCTTTAGCCAGGCAGATGGTCTTCCCCAGAGGCATCAGTCTGAGAAACACGTGCTGCAGCTCTTCAGAGGGGTCTGAACCAGGAGATGGGAAGGTCTTTGGTTGTAGCTTTGGCAGTGATGACAGATTTCCTGGAAAGGGAGCCAAATTCTTCAGGCTCAGGTCTTCTTCTTCGCCTCAGGTCTTCTTCTGCCCCCGGCTGGACAGAGAAGAGGAAGTCCTTCTATGCCCAAAGAGTAATGAAGACATGGAATTCACTGCCACAGGAAGTGGTGGCAGCTACAAGCATAGACAGCTTCAAGAGAGGACTGGACAAACATATGGAGCAGAGGTCCATCAGTGGCTATTAGCCACTGCCTGAGGCAGTGATGCTCTGACTTCTTGTTGCTTGGTGGTGGGGGGCAACAGTGGGAGGGCTTCTGGAGTTCTGGCCCCACTGATGTACCTCCTGATGTGAGTTGGGTTTTGGCCACTGTGTGACTGCATGGACCATTGGTCCAATCTTAACCACCTCCATCTATGCAACAGAACCTTTCTCAGTGCAAATTAATTTCTAAATGCCATTTGGATCTTTTCTGGCCTGCTCTAAATTTGACAGTTCAGGCAGATTTTTTCCTCTCTCTGCATCTTCTCCAGAATGCAGCGGACTGGAGTATTTGAAATTTGATATCAGTACCCAAAGCTTGGCGTCAAATCGATACACTTTATGTAGAGTTTGCTCTTTGACAGCTGAGATTCTATATTTGATGTGCCCGTAAAAAAAATAATAATGGAACAGCAGCTTGGGATGAAATTAGAAAGCCGCACAGTTCAGCCTTGACAGATAAAAACCTTATGAGGAACCCATTAGTTTTCCAAAAGCTTCCGGACATCAGAGCACCCAAAGAGCCCTTTTGGATTGGAGCAATGGTCTGTGTAGTCCAGTGTCCTCTTTCGAACTTTGTCCCACAAGATGCCTGGGGAGGACTGAAGGAAACCAAAACTGCTTCTTGTTCTTTCCCCCAGCAACAAGAGGGCTGCTTGCTGTTGATGGGACCTCCCCTTAAAGCCTTCTGAGATAGTTATCATTCCTGTATCCTGGGGGTGTCAAACATGTGGCCCGTGGGCCAGATCAGGCCCTTGGAGGGTCCCAATCCAGCCTGCAAGGACCTGTCTATTTCCTGCTTCATTTTCCAGTTCTGCTGCTGCCGCCACATCACAGCTTGGTTTATCAGACTCTCTCAATCGCATAGGAGAGATAGATATGCAAGCCTCTCCTGTGTGATTGAGACTCAGAGTCTGTTAAAGAACTGGCTGAGGCCAGAGCTTGTTTCCTGGCCAGGCTGCAGGAGACAAAGGGAAGCCTTTCTTTCCTTCTACTGGCTGAGGCTCCTCCCTGAAGGGAGGGAGGGAATGAGGGAGAGCTTGTTTTGCTGGGCTGCCTCAATCACACAGGAGAAGTACCAAGCACCTTTAAGACCAACAAAGTTTTTTCAAGGTATGAACTTTTGTGTGCCTTGCTACAATGTGTGTGTGTTTTCTTGGGTTCTTTATGCCAGGGCTCTCCTGGGTGCAACTGGGTTCCTTCCCCCTTTCACTGTATTCATGCCCTCATGATCCGTCTTTCTCAGTAAGAAAGCAGTGTGAACTATTTTAAAGAAGGAATAACAACAAGCCAGTGAGGTGGATTAGGCTGAGAATGTGTGTCCAGACCAAGTTCATCCAGCACATTTCCTTTGTAGGACATTGTAGTTATTTTTCTGGGGAAGACTAGTTTTGTAGACAAACACATAGCCCTCAGTCTTTGTCAGGATGCCTTCTCATGTTCTTAACCAGCACATGAAGCAACTTATGTACAAAAGGTTGCAATGCCCAGCCATTTCATGTTTTCCCCTGGGTCCTAGGCTCAGAACACTAAGTATGAGATTTCTGTAATGAATGTCAATAAATCAAAAGTAGGTTTGCAGGTTACAGATACACACCAAAACAGTATACTCAAGATTGCTACAGCACAGACATTTTGATGCAATAATTCAGAGCAAGAGGTGTCAGTTATCAGAGACTGTTAAATAGAAAAATACTGCAAGAGTGCTAGTGTTTTAAGCATGTTTTATTTAAAGTTTAAAAAATCTTTAATTGTTTTTGTCTGTGTCCTTTAGAAAGTTTATATCTCCGCTACCTGACATTACATTTTATGACACACATGGCTCGGCCCAACAAGGTCTCATTTATGTCAGATCCGGCCCTCATAACAAATGAGTTTGACACCCCCGCTGTATCCTGTTCCATAAGTTTAGTGTAATTTTGCAAAGGCCTTTGTTTGACCTGGCTATAAACTATTGGGTGACTCCTGACTTCAGGTGTTGTGAGAGAGGGAAAGAAACGTATTCTTCCTCTTCAGTTTTTGCCTACGTGATGCATGGTTTATGAAGTTGGTCAGATTTGCTCTTGTACATGGGGTTTGGGGGCACCCCAGAAATTGGAGTCAGTGTGTGAAAACTCTGGCCAAAATTATCTCTTTTCTTCCTGTTCTTCTTTGAGGCCCAAGTGGGAAACTTCCATTGAAAATCCGTCTGCTTGTTAGAATCCTGGCTAATGGAGTTTACGCTTATTTCATTGATCTCTGTCGTTTTCTTCCATTTGAAGGCCCCGTGGTGTTTTCCATATATGGGTGGTGTTTGCAGTTGCACTGGATTATGGGTTCTGTAGACTTACTCAGGTGTGTAAATCGCCATGGGATGGCTGAGTGTTTACCTGTATCTGTTTATGTTCTTAGTTATAAATACTATTAACAAAATATTAGGAGATACTGTTCCATTATACAGCTCTGACGATTACACTGACGTGAAGTGCAACCAGAAGGTGATCACTTGCAGTTACAAATATTCAGATTGTCCTAAGGATTATTTATATGTGAATCTTAAAACATTTTCTCCGGACGAAGGCAGCGTTACAAAATACTTTCCTCTTCTCTTACCCGTCAAATGATTGAAATAGGTATTCGTTGGGCAGGGAAAATATTAAACCTTTCCTGTGGACTACTAACTGTCCCGAGATTAGTTTCAGAGGGCAGCCATGTCAGTCTACAGTAGAGACAGTTTGGTGTAGTGGTTAGGAGCATGGACTCTAAATTGGGAGAACCGGGTTTGATTCCCCACTTCTCCACGTGCAGCTGCTGGTGTGACCTTGGGTCAGTCGCAAGTTCTCTCAGAGCTGTTCTCTCACGAGCAGTCCTTGAAAGAGCTCTCTGAGCCCCACCTGCCTCACAGGGTGTCTGTTGTGGGGAGCGGAAGGGAAAGGCGGTGGTAAGCCGCTCTGAGACTCCTTCAGGTAGTGAAGGGCGGGGTAAAAATCCAATCTCTCTCTCTCTCTCTCTCTCTCTCTCTCTCTCTCTCTCTCACACACACACACACACACAGCTAGACTGGAGTCCAGCAGCAGACCAAGCCCTATGAGGATAGCTGAGGGACTTGGGAACATTCAGTCTGGATAAGAGGAGGTTGGGGGGGGGGACACGATAGCTCTCTCTAAGTATTTGGAGGGCTGCTGTCTAGAGGAGGAGGGCAGGGAGCTGTTCCTGTTGGCAGCAGAGGAGAGGACTCGCAAGAATGGGTTTACATTAAGAGCGGGATGGTGCCTGCTAGATATTAGGGAAATCTTTTTTACAGTAAGAGTGGCTCAATCAGCTGCCTAGGGAGGTGGTGAGAAAGCTACTGGCTGGGTATTAGAAAAAACTTTTTTACAGTCAGAGTTGTGCAACATTGGAATCGGCTGCCTCCGGAGGTGGTGCGCTCCCCCCTCACTGGCAGTCTTGAAGCAGCAGCTGGACGAACCCTTGTCAGGGATGCTCTAGGCTGATCCTGCATCGAGCAGGGGTCTGGACTGGATGGCCCCTTCCAACACTGTGATTCTATGATTCTAGCACCTTAGGAGACCAACCAGAGTTTCAGGGTAGAAGCTTCTGAGAATCCAAGCTATCTGACGAAGGGAGCTTTGAGTCTTGGAAACGTCTACCCCCCAAAAATCTTGTTGGTCTCTAATGCGCTGCTGGAGTCAAATCAAGCTTTTCTGAAGTTATTGGCAAAGTTGATCTCACTCTCGCCTAGGCAATTCATGTATGCCCGTTTAACAATTTATTGTTGTTATTTTTTTTAAAAGAGTCCAGCGGGACAAAAGTGTTTAAAGTATGGTAACAATCCTCCATTCCTGCCATGTTTCTATTCTGCCCCTTCCTCTGTAAAACTTACGGTGACGTGTATTGGTCCTTCCTTCCTACTGTTAACCTCACAACAGCCCTGTGAGGTGGGCGAGGCTGAGAATATCAGAGTTGGGACTTGAAAGGGGGCCTCCCAGATCCTGGTCTATCCCCGTGCCGTCAGGGCAGCCGGACCTGGCCCTTCAGAAATGCAGATCCCCTCCCGCGCGTGTCATAAAACAGCTTTGCATCCTCAGAGTTGGCACAGCAGTTTGCATAAGCGCGGAAGTGGACGTTTCCCCTCCGCTACCCAATTTTAGTGTCGCGTCCAGAGCAGCGGTCCGGAAAGCATGATTCCCCTGAAGCAGAGCAGGTGCTTTTGGCATCAAGTGCAGACCTTTTGCGGGCTGGAAACCCATTGGTGGCTGTCCTTGAAGCCTCTTGTCAAATTAGAACTTGATATGTGAGGAAAAGAAATGCCATGCATGAATCGAGGGGACCTGAGGGCCAAATTAGACTTGCTGTTTATTAACAAGCTGGGTCGGAGTTTCCTCCCTTTAGAGAGACATTCTTGAGTGGAGAAGTCTAGCCTGCCATCTGTCCGTATCCTTGAAACAGTAGCTTTCTTCATGCAAGGATTTCAGGGTTTTGGGGAGGGACTGTAGGGAGATGTATATAGTCATATCTGCCCCCTCTCCATTCTGAATTGAACATAAGAAGATAAGAGAAGCCAATGTTGGATCAGGCCAATGGTCCATCCAGTCCAACACTCTGTGTCACACAGTGGCCAAAACCCAGGTGCCATCAGGAGGTCCACCAGTGGGGCCAGGACACTAGAGGCCCTCCCACTGTTGCCCCCCCCCAAGCACCAAGAATACAGAGCATCACTGCCACAGGCATAAGAGAAGTCACGTTGGATCAGGCCAATGGCCCATCCAGTCCAACATTCTGTGTCACACAGTGGCCAAAACCCAGGTGCCATCAGGAGGTCAACCAGCGGAGACAGAACTCCAGAAGCCCTCACGCTGTGCCCTCACGCAGTGCCCAAGCCCCAAGAATACAGATCATCACTGCCCCAGGCATAAGAGAAGCCAGGTTGGATCAGGACAATGGCCCATCCAGTCCAACACTATGTTTCACATGGTAGCCAAAACCCAGGGGCCATCAGGAAGTCCACCAGTGGGGTCAGAACTCCAGAAGCCCTCCTACTGTTGCCCCCCCAAGCCCCAAGAATACAGAGCATCACTGCCCCAGACATAAGAGAAGTCACATTGGGTCAGGCCAGTGGCCCATCCAGTCCAACACTCTGAGTCACACAGTGGCCCAAACCCAGGTGCCATCAGGAGGTCCACCAGTGGGGCCAGGACATTAGAAGCCCTCCCCCTGTTGCCCTCCCCGAGCACCCAACATGTTAATGTTTTAATGTTTTGAAAAGCCCCTTCAGACTGCAGGTAAAGCCCACGTTGGGGGTCCCCATCTTTTCTGGCACCGGCCAGGGGTCCTTAGAAAGTGGGCGGGGCTGGATGGTTTTTGCCCAGCAGGGCTTCTGATCAGCCACTGGAGATTTGACTACCTTTACGGGTTTCTTAAAACGTTGCTTTAGTAGCCGCTGCCACTGTGGCATGAGGGCCTTCGCTGCGTGACTGAAGGGAAGCTGCGGCAGCCATTTTGTGGCAGCCGTTCTGTGGTTGAGCCCACCATGCTGTGTCAGAATTCCAAATGTGTCTGCAGGCTCAAAAAGATTGGGGACGCCCCTGGCCTTCAGGAAGGAACCTCCTTCCATTAATTTTTTTAAAACCAAAACCCGTGCATATAAAACTAGGATGTCAGTGCAAAGGCTAGGCTAGGTTCTCCTTTTCACCCTGCTTTTCTGCATGCAGGGATCTTTAGGAAGGAGCATGGGGGAGGATTTTTCCATATGCGCATACAGGTTGAATCTGTCCCTTCACCCTGCAACATTACTAATGTTCAGTGTTCCCTCTAAGCTGAGTTAGAGTGAGCTAGCTCACAGTTTTTTGGCCTCCAGCTCACAGATTTTAGCCCTGGCTCAGGAAGGATGCCTTCAGAGCAAACTAATTTATGCAGCAGCCCAATTGCTCGCTCACAACTTTAATGCTCGTAGCTCACAAAGTAGAACTTTTGCTCACAAGACTCCACAGCTCAGAGGGAGCATTGCTCATGTTCATGGTGTCCCTAAGGAGACGAAGACGCCAAAGCTTCTGTCTGAACCAGCGATGTCAAACGTGCGGCCCGGGGGCCAGATCAGGCCGGGGGGGGGCCTTCCATCAGGCCCTCAGTGGAACTGGCCATCTCCTGCTTCCAGATCTGCTGCTGCTGCTGCTGCATCATAGCTTGCTTCGCCAGACTCTCTTAATCACTCAGTCATTTCATGCTTTAATCTGGGTCCTAGACTCAGACCTCTGAGCATGAGATTTCTGTGGTGAATGTCAATAAATCAAAAGTAGGTTTGCAGCTTACAGAGCTAATGTTTTAAGCATGTTTTTATTTTAAATTTAAAAAAAACCTTTTCGTTTGTGTCCTTTATAAAGTTTATATCTCTGCTACCTGGCATTATCTTTTATGACACACATGGCCCGGCCCAACAAGGTCTCATTTATGTCAGATCCGGCCCTCATAACAAATGAGTTTGACACCCCTGGTCTGAACCCCTCCCCCACCTTGCTGTGCCCTCAGGAGTCTGTGCTGGAAGGATCTCTGGGTCCCCGGTGGCCCATGTCCAGGCTGGGCACCTGCTGAAGCCCACAGCCTGGCCAAGCAACGGCCTCCCCTACTGACTGCAGACCCTGGGTCCGCCTTTCCCTGCCCAGCAGCAGAAGGGCCCCGGGGGCGGCAGGGTGCAAGGGGGTCCCTCTCTGCTGCCTCCTCTGGGGTCAGCCAAGAGACCCCGGAAACATCCTGGCGACTCTTCTTTGTTCCTCTGTGACCCACAGGCCCCGATGGGCCCAGGAGGACCTGCAGGTGTGGGGAGCGGAAAGGATTGAGACTTGGGCAGGGAGGGGGAACGTGGTCCAGATTTGGAGGAGGAACGAAGGTGAGAACGTCCCCTGGACTGCTGAGATCTCCTCTGTCTTTCCTCGTTTCCCCCTGCTGTCCTTTCCAGCGGCTTCTGCCTCCCCCCAGCAGAGGTGAACGGGGAGGCACAGGAAGGAGCGTGTGTCTCCCTGCTTGGCAGGTCCCCAGGCTTGGCAGGTACCTTTTTTATCTGACGGATGAGTCACAGGATTGAAGCTGACGCCTCCGCCGGCATCTCCGTCGGGGAGGGGACCTCGTGCAGGAGCCGACGTGTCACCCCTCTTCTCACCCCGGACCCCCCCCCCCATGTTGTTCTGCCGCTGTGGCTTGCAAATTAACCATTTTTTTCCCCAGTCACTCTCTCATTTGTAAAGTCCGGGGTCTGGAAAAAAAATACAAAAGCGACCCAGAAATGGAAATGTCAGGAATAGTCTGTGTCTGTAGAGCTGTAAGCAGAGCACTAAATTACTTCTGAAGCCTGTTTTCTACTAAAGTTGAGTCGTAATGCAGCCTTCGCACGACCAGGATTTCCCAGGGTGTAGTGGTTAAGCGTGCGGACTCTAATCTGGGAGAACCGGGTTTGATTCCCCAGTCTTCCACATAAGAACATAAGAGACGCCAATGTTGGATCAGGCCAAAGGCCCATCCAGTCCAACACTCTGTCACACAGTGGCCAAAAATACCAGGTGCCATCAGGAGGTCCACCAGTGGGGCCAGGACATTAGAAGCTCTCCCACTATTGACATGCAGCTGCTGGTGTGACCTTGGGTCAGTCACAAGTTCTTTCGGAGCTGTTCCCTCAGGAGCAGCCCTCAAAAGAGCTCTCTCAGCCCCACCTACTTTATAGGGTGTCTGTTGTGGGGAGGGGAAGGGAAAGGAGTTTGTAAGCTGCTCTGAGACTCCTTCGGGTTGTGAAGGGCAGGGTATAAATCCAATCGCCTCCTCCTCCTCCTCCTTTTCTTCTTCTTCTTCCTTCCTGTCATGAATCTGCAGTAAAAAGCCTTTAGGTCAAGGTCGAGGTCTGCCCATAAGCCACAATAGCAGAACAGAACCTGCAGTTTCAACTGCAGTCTGTGCAGCTGACAGTTGCCAGCTGGGCGCGGGCTGGGCCGGATCTGGACCCCTGGAAGGGGTCGTTTGGTCCTCCAGTCGCTGACCTACATGAGAAGGAGTTATCTGAGGCAGACATTGTTCACCAGCTGCCTTAGAGACACACTTAAATCCAGACAACAAGGGGAAAAGACTACCGTCACAAGAGTCCCAAATATACAAATTCCACTAGTCCAACCCCATGCACAATGCAGGAAATTCACAGATCCCCACCCCCCCAGTGACCCTTGCTCTCTGTCTTCAAGAAAACAAAAAAAATCTCCAGGATCCCTGGCCAAACTGCCCTGGAAGAAAATTCCTTCCTGACCCCAAAGTGGCAACTGGAATTACCTTGGGCATGTAAGCCGCAAGAGCCCAGTGCTGGCTCATGCCTTCCTGCCCTCCCTCTCACAATCTGCCTAAATCCATAGTGAGTCATATAATTTCTCCTCTCCCAACATCAGAAATCAGTCGACATTGTTAATCTTCCTGGCCAGACTCCTACTTTGAGTAGGCTCTGGCTGGCATTTATGGGCACACGGCGGGCACATTACGTGACTTCGGTACCACCTCCAGGAACTTCCGAACCTTCATCTGTTGCTGAAGCATTTTTTTTTTAAAGAGGTTCCATCCATTAACTTACAGGCCCAGACCGTTGATCTCGCCGAGTTAGGAGAGGATGGAGTTATCCCTGAGGTTTGGCTTGGACCAGTTCAGGGGCTTCCGTCGTGCCTGCCAGTTGCAGGGACCAACGTTGCATGCTGATTTCCTTTTGGCGAGAGGCAAGGGCACTGCAGCGTGGGCACACACACACACACACACACACGGTCTCCGTTGTCTCACTTGGCTAAGAGCCAGACAAAGACGTCACCCTGGAAGGTCTAGGAGCAGATTTCCCCAGCAGTTTTGAAAAGAAATAGCGGCTGTGCCCAGATTTTTGAGGGGGCCTGTGGCGCAGGGCCTGGGGAAGAAGAAGAGATTGGATTTATACCCCGCCCTTCACTACCCGAAGGTGTCTCAGAGCGGCTTACAAACTCCTTTCCCTTCCCCTCCCCACCACAGACACCCTGTGAGGTAGGTGGGGCAGAGAGAGCTCTTGACAGAAACTGCTCTTTTTCAAGAAGAAGAAGAGGAGGAGATTGGATTTATACCCCACCCTTCACTACCCAAAGGAGTCTCAGAGCGGCTTACAAACTCCTTTCCCTTCCCCTCCCCACAACAGACACCCTGTGAGGTAAAAGAAGAAGAAGAAGAGATTGGATTTATACCCCACCCTTCACTACCTTGCGGGCTTTTCAGCTCACAGGTTGTTTTTTTTTTGATGTTTATGGCTTTATAGACTGTGCTGTACAATTTGCTCCTTGCAGAGAGAGCTCTGACAGAAACTGCTCTTTTTCAAGAACAGCTCTTATCAGAACTACGGCTTGCCCAAGGTCATCCAGCAGGTGCAAGTGGAGGAGTGGGGAATCAAACCTGGTTCTCCCAGATTAGAGTCCGCGCACTTACGCACTTAACCACTACACCAAACTGGCTCTCTGGGCCACCCTTCTTCCTGTGCCATTTGCCAGCCAACACAGAAGACATGTCCCCCCCCCATTAGCCCAGGTGAGGAACGAAACGGGGGTGGCGGTGCAATGCTCCCTCTCAGCTGTGGAGCCTTGTGAGCAAAAATCCTACTTCGTGAGCTGCCGGCATTAAAGTTGTGAGCGAGCGATTTGGCTGCTGCATCAACTAGTCTTCTCCGGAGCTATCCTTCCTGAGCGGAGACAAAAAAATGTGTGAGCCGGATGCTAAGAAACTGTGAGCGAGCTCACACTAACTTGGCTTAGAGGGGACCCTAGCCCCGGGGGACTCAACTTCTAGGACTAACAAACAGCTGAGAGAGGTGGTTTTGAATGGTGAGGGGAGGGCCGAGCAGTTGTTGTTTCACCGTTTCTGTCTCGCCTTTCTTCTTATAAGACCTTCCTCTCTTGTGCCACGACTTCAGTCCAGTCTTGAGTCCCCACTGCTGTGATTTCCCTGACAGTTTTTTAAAGGGGAGACCTCCTCTAGTTTGACCTCGTAGAATGGTGAGGGGCTCAGGTCAGGCCCCGGGATCCTTGCTGGCCCTCGGTGCTTCTGGAGGGGAGGGGGTGGCAGCAGCAAGGGGCCAGGTCCTCTTGATACTGAGCACATCCGGTTTATTTCTTTTCCGAAGCTTCCGGCCCTCTCTCTGTGCGATGTGGGGGAGGCGCTGCCGTCGGCGTACCCGACGTACGGGGCTCTCGGAGGTTGGGACTCTGGCTGAGATGGGTCTTCTGCATGTGGGTGGTTCCGGCGCTCCTTCCCTGCACACGAATTTCCACGCGCCACCCCATCCCGAGCTGTGCCCCGTTTAACGACCTGACTCTGTGTCTCTTCCTGCAGGTGTTGACGCCAATCCGGAGGCGCTGTGAGTTTTGCTGAAGCGGGGAGGCGGCCCGGCCTCTGCGCACCGTCAGCATGAACCCCGGCCCTGGAATGTCTCTGCTCATCTCTCTTGTCAACCTCATCACCCTGTTGCTGATTGGCTGTGCTGCAGAAAGTAAGCTTAGCAGGGAATATTTTTTTCCTCTCCCCCCCCCCCCCCCCCCCCTTTGGTGGCAGACGGTGCACATATTTCCTGGAGTAAGAGACCTTCCTGGACACAGCTTGCAGTTTGGACGGGGATGAGGCTAGCATAGTAGAATAATTCATACAGAGATGCAACAGGCAACCTCTCAAGGGGGGGCAATACTGCTGGAAGTTTGAATGAAATGGCTGGATGCCCCTGTAGTACATGATGTAGAGACTAGGCAGATTTCGCCACTTCCCGCGGAGATAGATTGAAAGAAGGCAAGTCTACAGCAGTGATTCAAGCAGAGGTGCACCTGGCAACCTCCTCTGAGGGATAGATAATGCAGCATATCTTCATTTAGACTGTGATCAACCCAATCAATCATACCTCATATGCAGCCCAACAGAATTGCGACACCTTAGGAGAGTCTGATTAAAATAAAGCTTATTCCTACCACCTATTCATACAGAGGCACAATAGGCAGCCCGCTCTTGGGATAGATGATTCTGCTTCTTCTTGGCATTAGGAAAGAGTTTATGTAGTCCAACCACTCCCAATGCATAGAGGCATCAGAATCGCTTCCCATACAAAATACTGATTGGAGCAGTAACTCAGGCAGAGACGCAGAATGGGTAATTCTTCAGTGTCTCTGGGTCACTCAGTCACACTCGATTTGGTGGCGAGGCAGAATTGCCCACTTCTGGAGGGCTGATTGAAAAAGCCGTGGCTGTGAATCATGCAGAGATGCAGTGGGCATACTCTGTGAATGGGTATGGTGGCCTCACAGGACCCTTTTAATTCAAGACGTTTCTCCTGGCACAGCTGTCTTGTCTAGTCCACCGCTCTGACCCAGTGTGATGCAACTTCTGATTCATTTGAATTCCATCCAGATTTGACATTTTGTGACACATTGGTTTCTCCGTGGTGAACCTTGGTAGTGGTCCCTCGTTTTAAGCATACTGCGTGTGGATTGGGCCCTACCCATTGACTGCTTGGCGAGAAGGGGATAAAGCAGCATAAATCGTTCTCCTCTCCACCCAGGGGTCATTTCATAGAAAAAGAGGTGCAGGAGCTCATTAGCGTAACTTATTTGCATATGCCACACCCCCTGACATCACCGGGAGTGTGTCAGAAGGCAACACCCACCGCTCAGGCTCCACTGGACTGTTTTGGATTGCTAGCTATGGGGGGGGGACGTGCAGATCTGTCCTCGCAGAGGAGGGAGAGCTTGTACCTGAATAAAACTTGGT
>NW_015162606.1:53334-55049 GCF_001447785.1 Gekko japonicus
GGATCGTGGGGGGGGGGCTCTGCAACTTACCTGGCAGCTTCTTTCTCTGACTGAGGGCTGCTGGGAGCAGGGAGTGGGGCTTGTTGCATGTGCCTGCCCCCTGGGCTCTTTACTGCAGGAGCTCCGCTCCTGTGCGCTCCTGCAGGAAATGACCCCTGTCTCCACCATTTTATCCTCACAACACCCTATGAGGTAGGTTGAGAGTGTGTGAGCGACCCACGATCGCCTGTTGAGCTTTCCATGGCAGAGCGGGATTCGAACCTGAGTCTCCCAGATCGTGGTCCTGCACTCGGTCCACTACACTGCACTGGCTGGATCAGAGCCCTGGAGGGATTCATGGGAGTCATCTGCTAATACGGGGCTTTTTGCTTTGTGTTTGGTGTGCTTGAGCATCACGTTTATGGAAGAAAGGTCTGATTGGCCAGTGCCTGTGATTCCTTTGTCGCTTCCTTTGAATTTATGCTGCTTGACTGGATGGCCTTGGTCATCTCAAGCTCCATCTTCGTTATTCCCCTTCTCCTGATCAGAGTGTGCCTTCTATTCGGGGACGGTCTTCTGGGGTGTGACAAGCAGCTGTCTTTCTATTTCTTCCCAAGCTATGGTTCTGTGTGCTCAGCCATCTGGGGGGAGGGGGTTGGTATTTTTTGTGTGTGTACACTGTGAGTGTGTGTGCACCTGGAAGTCATGGCGACCTCTGGTGACTGACCCTTCTGGGGGCCTGGAGGACATTCAGAGCGGTGGCTGAATAAAGCCTGCCCCCGCCTCCCAACTGCTGGTATTCCTTGGAGGTCTCCCTTCCAATTACTTGCCAGGGCCGACCCTGCTTAGCTTCCGAGATCTGACGAGATCGGGCTGGCCCTGGGCTATCCAGGGTCAGGGTTGTGAGCCCAGACATCTTGATTGGACCTGCTAATGAAGCATCGGTTGGCAGGTGAAATCCGATGTCATTGAGATAAAAGAGCAGGGGAAATTTAAGGCAAGCCAAAAAAGAACTAGATTTGGCAGTATTTCTCAGGGAGTCTTACGAAAAAAATATATAAATAGCTACTCGTGTGGTCACCAAAGTTAAGAACCACTTCGGTTATGCCGAGGAAGCATATTTAACTGGGAGAGAAGTGGTCCTTTTTCAGTAGCCCAGAGGAATGCTGGTAAAGAGATTGGCTTGTTTGTTTATTTGAATACTTTTTATGCTACTTTTCCACCCCGTCAGGGTCCCCAAGGTATCTATGAGTCTGAGGACTAGAAACTTAGGTGTTTATGTGCAAATCTAGCTTTGCACTTCTATAACTTTTACCAGCCCACTTTTAACCTTTTCTAAGGCTCCAGAATAGAATAATTCTTCACACTTAAGTGTTATGTTATGTTATGTTATGTTATGTTATGTTATGTTATGTTATGTTATGTTATGATATGTTGTTATGTTATATGTTATGATTAGGTGTTTATGTGCAAATCTAGCTTTGCACTTCTGTAACTTTTACCAGCCCCTTTTAACCTTTTCTAAGGCTCCAGAATAGAATAATTCTTCACACTTAACTGTTGTGTTGTTATGTTGTTATGTTATGTTATGTTGTTATGTTATTATGTTATGTTATGTTGTTATGTTATGTTATGTTGTTATGTTATGTTATGTTATATGTTATGCTATGTTATGCTATGCTATGCTCTGAGACACCTTTGGGTAGTGAAGGGCGGGGTATAAATCCAATCTCCTC
>NW_015162606.1:56393-58440 GCF_001447785.1 Gekko japonicus
CTCCTCCTCCTCCTCGTCCTCCTCCTCCTCCTCTTCTTCTTCTTCTTCTTCTTCTTCTTTTTCTTCTTCTTCTTCTTCTTCTTCTTCTTCTTCTTCTTCTTCTTCTTCTTCTTCTATGTTATGCTCCTTTCCTCCAAACATCTCAGTGTGGATCTTGCTCATTTTTATCCCCCCCTACAACCCTGTGAGGTAGGCTGGGCCAAACCAGAGGGACGGACCCCAAATCACCCTTGTAGCCTGGGTCTCTCTTCAGTCTGGGTCCAGCGCTCTGCCCACTGTGCCACGCTGCTCCCCTTCCTCATTTGCTCTGGGAGTGTCCTGCTGGCATCGCGCCCCCCCCCCTTCTTTCCTTCAGGTTTCTTTCTCACTGTCACTTCAGAACCACTTAGTGGGTGAGAGTCCCCCTCTCTCCCTGCTCCGTCCCTCTCTTTTTCCTTCCAAGGACATTGCGTTAAGCTTATGGCGTGTCACCTTGATGAAATCAAATCAAACTCCAGTGATGTCATCCAGCCCCCGCCCGCCCCAGTGCTATTTAAGTAAGTCGGATCAGGAGGAGAGGACAAGGAGGAGTCAGGCAGAGGGATTAGAAGGCTCTTTGACCCAGCTTCTGCGCAGATACAAACGCCCGCATGCCACTTAATCTCCGAAATTGGGGGCGCCGTCAAGCCACACCTTTTCCAGGAGCACCTTCAAGACTAACCACATTTGTGGCAGGGCTTTCCTGACTCGCCGCTCACTTCGTCAGGTACGATGACACACGAAAGCTCCTCCCTTGCCACAAATGTTGTTAGTCTTGAAGGTGCTCCTGGACTCTCTTGCTCTTTCCTCCTGCTACAGACAGACTAACACGGCCACCCGTCTCGATCTATCCGAAGAGAAGTGCGCGGTGACTCAGAAAGCCTCCCCCCCTGCCACTAATGTTGCTAGTCTTGAAGGTGCTCCTGGACTCTCTCGCTCTTTTCTCCTGCTACAGACAGACTGACACGGCCACCCATCTCGATCTATCTCCAGTGTTTACAGGTTGCAGCATCCAGGGTTTCCAAGGCATAGAATTAGAGCTACCCCAGGGTGCAATCCTCTGCACGCGTGCTGTGATATTCAGGACATCTCAAGAGCACAGTCCCTGACACTGTTAGTCTTCCTTCAAATAAAAGTTCGTATTTTAATTATATTTAATCTCATCCATCCTGAGCTGTATGAAGAAGTGAGCAGTGACTCAGGAAAGCTCATCCTCTGCCACAAATTGTGTTAGTCTTGAAGGTGCTCCTGGACTCTTGCTCTTTTCTCCTGCTACAGACAGACTAACACGACCACCCATCTTGATCTATTTGAAGAAGTGAGCAGTGACTCAGGAAAGCTCATCCTCTGCCACAAATTGTGTTAGTCTTGAAGGTGCTCCTGGACTCTTGCTCTTTTCTCCTGCTACAGACAGACTAACACGACCACCCATCTTGATCTATTTGAAGAAGTGAGCAGTGACTCAGGAAAGCTCCTCCCCTGCCACAAATGTGGTTAGTCATTAAGGCGCTTGTGGACTCTTGCTCTTTTCTGCTCAGACACGTTAAGGCACTCCAAGAACTTGTGGGCACTCCATGAAATTGCTGAGGGGTCGGGTTAGAACGGATAAAAGGAAGTACTTCTTCACCCAAAGAGTGATTAACACTTGGAATTCACTGCCACAGGAAGTGGTGGCGGCTACAAGCATGGACGGCTTCAAAAGGGAATTAGATAAGCATATGGAGCAGAGGTCCATCAGTGGCTATTAGCCACAAGGTATAGATAGGGACTCTGGGGCAAGTGATGCTCTGTCTTCTTGGTGCTTGGGGGGGTCAACAGTGGGAGGGCTCCTAGTGTCCTGGCCCCACTGGTGGACCTCCTGATGGCACCTGGTATTTCTGGCCACTGTGTGACACAGAGTGTTGGGCTGGATGGGCCTTTGGCCTGATCCAACACTGACGTCTCTTATGTCCTTATGTTCTTAAGGCCAGACTTGAGGGTTGTTTTTTTAAAAAATAGTTTCCGGGGGTTGGTCTGTGGCAGCAGGCAT
>NW_015162606.1:58469-60315 GCF_001447785.1 Gekko japonicus
GATAATCATGTGGTTCTTATTTTTGCTTTTACTGGTTTCGAGGCCAGTCCATGTTCTTCCTCGGTGGAGTGCTGGTCTTTGGGCTTTAATTGATTGATGACGTCGTCTTATCTTCAGACACTTCCAAGGGATGATTTGTTCAGGGGGGGGGCGCATATTGCTTGGGCCCGCCTCCCTTCCATCGGGCCAGGTGTTCCCTCTAAGCTGTGGAGTCTTGTGAGCAAAAGTTCTACATTGTGAGCTCCTGGCATTAAAGTTTTGAGCTAGCGATCTGGCTCCTGCATCCATTAGTTTGCTCCGGAGCTGCCATCCTTCCTGAGCTAGGACAAAAATCTGTGAGCCGGAGGCTAAAAAACTGTGAGCTAGCTCACACTAACTCAGCTTAGAGGGAACACTGGTTCCAACCCTCTTCCCCAGCATCCTCGCCCTGCCTGCAGCCGCCTCTCCTGGCTTGCCACGGCTTACTGGGAGTCCTGTTCTCACCATCTATCCACTGCTTCTGACATTCTGCCTGCAGCTGTCTGAAATAAAATGGAAAGAAATCTCTACCTAACAGATGCTGGGGCTGTTCTGTGGGGAAGCTTAATGCCGGGAGGGGGGGCATTGACAACAGGAGGTTGAGGGTGTGTGTGTGGGTCTGAGGCTGATTATTGGGTTTCTGTCTTTAACATCCTGTGCTGCAAATTCTGAGTTTATATATTTTCCTGCTTAATTCCCTGTAACAAGGTCTCGTGAGAGCCATTTGCAGGAGCTGACGGGCATAGCCAGTATCTTTAAGCTTAAATCAAAGAAGCTCGTCGGGGGGACACGCGAGAGAGGGGCCTTTTCAGTAGCAGCCCCACGATTATGGAACAACCTCCCCAGGGAAGTGCGCCTGGGCCCCGTCACTGTCAGTCTTCAGCAGGCAGTCGACTATAAGTTTTATGTAGGATTGCGTTGGACTAATGTAGTTTTTGTTTATTGGTAGTCCTGTCTGAAATTTTAAACTGTTGTCTTTTATAGATTCAGTTGGGTAGCAGCATTCCCTCTAAGCTGAGTTTAGTGTGAGCTGGGTCACAGTTTTTTAGCCTCCGGCTCACACATTTTTGTCTTGGCTCAGGAAGGATGGCTCCAGAGCAAACTAGTTTATGCAGTAGCCAAATCACTCACTCACAACTTTAATGCCAGTGGCTCACAAAGTAGAATGTTTGCTCACAAGACTCCACAGCTTAGAGGGAGCATTGGTGGGTAGCCATGTTGGTCTGCAGCGACAGAACAAAGTTTGATTCTGGGTATAAGCTTCTACCGAGAATAAAACTTTGTTGGTCTTAAAGGATGCCGCTGGACCTGAACTAGGTTCTGTTGTCTTTTATGTGTTTTTTTTATAATTGTCCTATTTACCTTGTAAGCCCCCTTGAGTTCTGCAAGGCAGAAAGGTGGCAAACAAATGTTTTGAATAGATAAATGATTTCAAATAAATGATTTCAAGACCCTTGGGAACTCGGGTCGTGCAAGGAGCTCTGCTTCTGTCTAGGCAGCTGAGGGCAGAACTACACATTACATTTAATTCCAGGATCATTTTAAGCAGTAGGTCCCGTCCCCCCCTTTGGTGTAGTGGTTAAATGCACGGACTCTGATCTGAGAGAAGCGAGTTTGATTCCCCACTCCTCCACTTGCACCTGCTGGATGACCTTGAGCAAGCCATAGTTCTGACAAGAGCTGTCCTTGAAAGAGCAGTTTCTGTCAGAGCTCTCTCAGCCCCACCTACTGCACAGGGTGTCTGTTGTGGGGAGGGGAAGGGAAAGGAGTTTGTAAGCCGCTCTGAGACTCAGTGAAGGGCAGGGTATAAATCCGATTTCTTCTTCTT
>NW_015162606.1:60333-69020 GCF_001447785.1 Gekko japonicus
TCTTCTTCTTCTTCTTCTTCTTCTTCTTCTTCTTCTTCTTCTTCTTCTTCTTCTTCTTCTTTTTCTTCTTCTTCCTCCCAAACGCAGTCGCTAGGGATTCATTTCCTCCCTGCTGAAAATGCCACTCCGGATTGCCTTTTGTCCTTAGCTGAGGTTCTGCAGAGCTTTGTTCCCGGGGAGATGAGGTTTTGCAGCATGCTTAGCTGTGATCAAGAAGGCTCTTTCCTTTCTCTCATTAAGAAGTATTGTTTTAGGAGGCGTCAGGGAATGGGGGAGGGGGGCGGCAGATGATTCTGAGAAGACAGAAAAATACCCGACGTTCGGATGTCTTCCTGCTTGTAATAAGATCTGTGGTGGGCTTATGTCTTAGCCTTTTTATTCATATAGATGTCAGTCATCCGGTGAAATTAATGAACGGTAGATCTGAGAGGCAAGCCAGGCAAGCCACCTCTGTCCGTCTCTTAGTGCGCCATGAGTCAGCTGCAGCTTGATGGCACTTGACACACAGAGAGAGATCTGAGGATCCCTGACTTGGACGGCCCAGGCTAGCCCGAACTCGTCAGGTCTCAGAAGCTAAGCAGGGTCGGCCCTGGTTGGTTAGTCCTTGGACAGCAGACGGTCAAGGAAGTCCAGGGTCGCTATGCAGAAGCAGGCGATGGCAAACCACCTCTGAATGTCTCTTGCCTCGAAAACCCTAAGGGGTCACCGTAAGACAGCTGCGACTCGATGGCCCTTTCTGCCACCCCCAGATTTGAGAAAGAGAAAGAGAAGCACTTCATGTGCCCCATAATTAATTTGGGAGACTCATGGCCACAAGTTGTGACAGCACCTTAACTTAGAGAAGGAGGAGAAGAAGAGGAGGAGGAGGAGGATTTATACCCCATCCTTCACTTGGAGTCTCAGAGCGGCTTACAAACCCCTTTCCCTTCCCCTCCCCACAACGGACACCCTGTGAGGTGGGTGGGGCCGAGAGAGCTCTTTCAAGAACTGCCCTTTTCAAAGACAGCTCTGACAGAACTATGGCTTGCCCAAAGTCATCCAGCAGCTGCACGTGGAGGAGTGGGGAATCAAACCCGGTTCTCCCAGATTAGAATCCACGCACTACACCAAACTGGCCAAGTTGCATGTCTCCCTAGAAGTTAAAATGACTAAATGTTTGTACTTTGGTCGCAATATGAGAAGACAAGTCTCACTGGAAAAGAGAATAATGCTAGGAAAAAATTGAAGGCAGCAGGAAAGTAGGAAGACCCAACATGAGATGGATTGATTTCATCACGGATGCCACAAGTGTATTCAGATATATACAGTCAGAATATGTATCCAAAAAAACCCTTATTGGTATTTTCTGGTTATGTTTGGGTCTCTGGATGGTATCCAGGGTTCTCAGAAATGTCCCAGAAATATTTGGGATCAAGCAGAAATATTGTGAGCCAGCATTTTGAGGCTTCCAGGACTGTTTTTTTGTTTTTTCTTTATTTTTCCAGTATGTCTGTGTCTTCCTGGGCCTTGGTGTTGGCTTGCCGGGTTGCTTGCACTTTGGTTATGCCCTTTTAAAGTTATTAGGATAACTAATAGCACCTTATGATTTTATGGCTTTATTTGTTTCGTACTGTTTTATATGGTTTTATTGGCAACTGGTGCCACTGCTGTAAGCCGCCCTGAGCCTGCTCGCGGGGAGGGCGGGGCATAAATTGAATAAATAAATAAATAAATAAATAAAAATAAACTACCTTTGATTCTTGGGTTGACCACTGGCTCAGATTCTCTGACGTTACACTTGTTGGGCTGGCACAGTGATCCTAGTAGGCTGGTTTGGAGGATTCTCTGGTTTGACATTAGAGTGGATTCTTGGATTGTACATTTTTTTTGCTGGGCCACATTGCCCTGCACTTCTGATGGGATTTTCTGGTTCTGCATTGGTTCTTTGAGCTTGTTGGTTCTGTCTGCTTTGAGGGGCTTTTGGCTCTTGTGTCTTTGGCTATTCTTTGCCCTGGAGGAAGCATAGCGAACCCTGAAGGACGGCTGGGGGCACTTTGTTCAGGGCCCCATAGAACAGGACTCCCCGGTCCTATTCACTTGAAATTTGGGGGTTATTTAAAGGGCAAACACCAGCGGCTCCACTGCCACTGGTGCAGTGTGCTCTAAGAACAGCTCCACCAGCGCTCCAGAAAGATGCAGTGAATAATGGAGCCGAACAATATCGGGATCCCAAACAAAACCCAGTTTGGTATTTGAAACATGGAAAACTGGGAGTGCTGATATTTTTCGACTCTCTGATACGTGGATCCGAAAAACAGTGATCCCCCCTCCCCAGCTGCACATCCCTATTGGGTGAGGTTATTGAGAGCCAGCGTGGTGTGGTGGTGGTGAAGAGTGTCGGGCTAGAATTGAGGAGGCTCAGGTTGGAATCCCTGCCTTGTGCCACGGAAGCTCGCTGGGTGACCTTGGGCCAGTCACACTCTCTCAGCCTAACCTACCCTACAGAGTTGTTGTAAGGATAAAATGCAGGAGAGGAGAATGCTATAAGCCTCTTTGGGTCCCCACTGGGGAGAAAGGTGGGATGTAAATGGCGTAAATTTGGTGTAGTGGTTAAGAGCGCGGACTCTAATCTGGGAGAACCGGGTTTGAGTCCCCACTCCTCCACATGCAGCTGCTGGCAGGACCTTGGGTCAGTCATAAGTTCTCTCAGAGCTGTTCTCTCAAGGGCAGTCCTCAAAAGAGCTCTCTCAGCCCCACCTACCTCACAGGGTGTCTGTTGTGGGGAGGGGAAGGGAAAGGAGACTGTAAGCTGCTCTGAGACTTTCAGGTAGTGAAGGGCAGGGTATAAATCCAGTCTCTTCTTCTTCTCTTCTAAATAAATAAATGGAAAGCTTTGGCTGCCCGTTTCCTCACGTTAAAGAGGCGGGACATTTTTCCTCCCCCAGGGTGGTTGGCAGCACTAATTCCAGGTCCACCAACTGCCTTAATAAGGAAATGAAATTGACAGGGCTTTCCCAGTCTCTGCATCAAGTCCAAGTGAAACTGACAAACCCTCGTCTGTTTCAACAGGGTTGGGTTTTTTGGTAAGATGGTGCCAGATGGATGCTTAGTCTGGAGAGGGCTGCTTCCCCTTTGTTTACCCACCCAAGTGTCTCTCCATCATCTCCAAACAGACTATAGTAATAGTACGGTGTGTGTGGGAGGACTGTAGGGTTTGTTTGAGGTGGGGGAAGTATGGAAATGCTCTTTATTTTGATGTGTGGCTCAGGAGCACTTTGGCACAGTTTCTGGGCTTCCCAGAGGAAATCCAGCTGGCTGCCTATTGGGAAAAGGAGGCTAGACCAGGTGCACCCTTCGACTTGACCCAGCAGGGCTCTTCTTCACAAATTGCGAGGTTTGAGCAATTGCATTGGCTTTACAGCCAGATGTTTTGTGGAGTGGTCCTTCCGGGATTCATAGGACAAGCACGTTTGAAACGAAAGCAAAATATTTATTTGCATGCACGTGTGCGAGAAGAAAATTAATATGCATCTTATTTTGCGAGGGGGGCTACCCTAGTTTAAGAGTCTAAAGAAGTTTTCCCCTTCTTTTTCCACCATTTCTGCCCCCCCTCAAAACCCTCTAATTGACTAGAGAGTAGAACATCAAGAAGAGAGAGCGAGGAAGATGGCGGGAGCAATTTGAATAATTTATTGTCCTTTGAAGTTGCCAGAGAAATCTCAGCTGCCTTGGGGAGCCATTTCTCCCCATTCTAAAAGGGTTCTCTCCTCCTTTTAAACTCATCCAGAGGAGGATCTTTTTTTCCCCTTTTCTTTTCTTTTGCATTTTCTGCATAATTAATGAAGCCAGCACTCTTGACTCTTAAAAAATATCTCCCTTTCTCTCTTCCAATCCTTAAAGAAAGGAGAGGAAAAGAAGGGGAGGGGTCTCAGTGGGCAAAGAGATAAAGATAGCGAAGGATGAAAACCCTAACACACACACACATACACACACACACACACTGCCCTTAAAATAGATCGATTGATTTGAGACGATGTCTGCTAGCTGTCCGAAAGCCAACTGTGTTTTAAATGGATTCGTTCTAAATCAGGGAGGCCTTCAATCGTGCCCCTGTTGACGTCAGAGGCAGTACGGGGAGGGGGGGAGGCATAGAGGCCTCCCCAGGATCACGTTCCCAATGTGAGAATGGGGCGTTTCCTACAGTGTCCCATCCCACCAACCCCTACTTTGTGCTACACACTATTTGTTTACTTCATCTCATACCCCGTCTTTCTCCACAATGGGGACCCAAAGTGGACTGCATAATCCTTCTCTCCTCCATTTGATGCTCACAACAACCCACATAGAGCCCTCCCCAGGATCACGTTCCCATTTGATGCTCACAACAACCCTGTGAGGTTGGTCAGGTTGAGAGCATGCGATACGGATGCAAAGTTCCTTCTCTCATTCTCCGGTTTATCCCCACAACAACCCTGTGAGGTAGGTTAGGCTGAGAGCATGTGACCTAGGACCCAGCCAGTGTTCCCTCTAAGCTGAGTTAGTGTGAGCTAGCTCACAGTTTTTTAGCCTCTGGCTCACACATTTTCGTCTTAGCTCAGGAAGGATAGCTCCAGAGCAAACTAACTGATGCAGCAGCCAAATCGCTCGCTCACAGGTTTAGTTCACAAGGTGGAATTTTTGCTCACAAGACTCTACAGCTTAGAGGGAGCATTGGACCCAGTATGGCTTACATCATTCTCCTTGTCTCCATTTTGGCCTCACGACAACTCTGTGAGGTAGGTCAGGCTGGGACCATGCGACCGGGGCTGAGGCCACCCAGCCAGCTTCCATTTATTATTCATTTAACATTTTTTTTAAGAGTCTGCCTTTTCCCCTGACAGTGAAGGCAGATGAAAGGAGGTGAAATAGTGCAGTCAGACACCCTAAGAAAACCAGTGACCAGTGCAGCTGGACTGGGATTACAGAACTCAAGAACAGCATGAACAACAAACTATCGGAGGCAAGGTGTACGATAAACAACAGCGGAAGTGGAGGACAAGGTAAAGGTGATGTAGTAATATCAGGTGATACCCACGACCATCATTGTACTGGACTGCAATCCCACTGCATTTTAAAGGTGGCTTCCTGGATTTCCCATTTGACCGCAGGTCTAATCTCCTTTTTTTTAAATGCCCACTGGAACTCGATGGCTGCGTGGCAGAGTGGGGATTCAAACACGGATCTCCCAGTTCCTAGTCAGACAGTAAGCACTACACCGTATGGGTCTCACAAGTGATGGTGGGAGGTTGGGAAGATCCCATCCGTGCTGGGGAAGTATCATGAATTTTTGAATCCTACCGTTACGTACTGGGATTGAATCATTCCTGATTGAACCACCCCAAAGACTGGCTGAGCTTGGAGAACAAGAACAATAGCCTGCCAGGATTCTGAAAGTAATCAGTCTAGTAGTAATGCTATGTAAATAGCCTATCACTGGGAGTGGGGTGTGTTTGGGTGTGGCAATTGCATGCTATTTAACAGAGCTGAGGCTCTGGAGACTTCACTTGTGCTTGCTGAAATCACTAATAAAATAGAACTCATCACTAGGCTTATGGTCTGTTCATCCATGGAACCCACATATGCGTGGTACATCAATGGCGCCTGATTCTCAGGTAGGGTTCCCAAGTACTGACCGTGATCCGGCGGGGGAAACATGCTCCCCGGCCGGACCATTCCTCCCTGTAACGCACCATGCCGTTGCCAGGAAGTGACGCTGGGTGATGCTCTGGCAATGGGACTGAAAACTCGATGGTACCATCGAGTTTCCAGCCCCATTGCCAGAGCGTTGCCCGGCGTCACTTCCTGGCAACGGCATGGTGTGCCGCGTCTGTTGTCCCCGCAGGAATGATTCTGCGAGGACGTCTGTGTCCCCCGCCGAATCACGGTAAGTACTTGGGAACCCTGTTCTCAGGGTGCCTCAACTACCTTGGCTTTGGTAACCAACCCCCCCCCCCAGACCCCTAGTTAGGAGGAGGAAATTTGCCTCCACTGGAGAAACAGAGAACTGCGATCATCATCATCCACGTTGGCTCACAGTCACAGCGCTCAGAGTTTTGGTAATGGAAAAGCTTACCCGGCTAGTTTTGTAACAACTCGGTCACCTGTCCTGGAGCTCGTGGAGGTTCCTGATCTATTCCAGGCCAGGAAGTACTCCTTGACTTTTACATGTGAGGAGCTGTAATAGCTTTGGCACGACTCGCTTTGATCTGTAATTCACCACCACCACCACCACCACCCCACCCTTGAGTGGTAATGAAGAATATCATTGTGATTTGGTCTCAGTTGTGCTTTCTGGGAATGCTCTGTCGACCCCCCCCCTTTTTTTTAGGTTATTAGATTCATCTCTTTCAAGGCTCTCTCTTTCTCTCTTTGTCTGAAGAAGTCCGTCGCTGCTCACAACCAAATCTCCCCCCCCCCCGCCCACAAATTGTGTTAGTCTCTAAGATGCTGCTGGACTCTTGCTCTTTTCTCCTGCTGCAGATGGACTAAGACGGCCACCCAGCTTGGTCTATGTGAAGAAGTGAGCCGTGACTCACGAAAGCTCCTCCCCTGCCCCAAATTGTGTTAGCCTGTGGTCACACGGTCAGTTTGATTGAGTTTCACCGCTGTTCCCTCTTGCATTGCTGATCAGATGCCCACATCCGTCTCCCACACCAAAGTGGGCTCACTTGCGCGATCCTCCCAGTTCCCTAGCGAGTTTTCTGACACCGGGAAAATCAACTACTTTCAGGGTACTTGCACTTTGAATCCGCGATTTGCCCATCTGGACAGCCATCTCTCTCAAAGATTGCGATTGGGGTGTCTGAACATCCTTCTTCCGGTTGTAGTTTGTTTGTTTTTTGTGACTTTCACCATTGTGTGCATGTGTGCACATGCGCATATGCGCATGTACAAAGACTTTTTTAAAAACTTGGGCGGCGTGGCTGTCTTGGACAGTGCCTGGAGCATTGTCGCGCAAAGCAAGCGGTTGGGCAAGGGGTGTGTGATCATCTGAACCCGCTTAAAAATATCCCCAATCCCCAATCAAATCTACAGCAGGAACAAATCGCGGCACACTTGCCATGTGACCACAGCCTTAGTCTTGAAAGTGCTCCTGGTCTCTTCCTCTTTTCTCCTGCTGCAGAGAGACTAACACTGTCACCCATCTCAATCTGTTTCCCTTTGATTATTTTTTCCTCCCCCCTTTTGTCGCCCGAGGCTCTTGCAGTCGGGGAAGGTGCTGTCCTCAGCTTAGCAGAGCAATTGAAGGGGGGGGGCTGCGTCTCAGTGGTAGAACATCTCTTTTGCACACGGAAGGTCCCGGCTTTGATCGCTGGGTTAAAGTCGATCGCTGGTTTCCAGTTAAAGGGATTGGGTATTAGGTGATGTGGAAGACCTCTGCCTGAGACCCTGGAGAGCCGCTGCCAGTCCAAGTAGACCATACTGACCTGGATGGACCCAAGGGCCTGATTCAGTCTAGTACAGTTTCACGTGTGTTCATGTGATGCAACCCACTGCAGTGCTGTTCTCCTAGTTGCCCATAATTTTTAGAAATCGTGTCCACCTGCACACCAAGGCTGCTGTGTTCAACGGAGCCAAATGCTGGCGCTCGGTGGCCATTCTGACGTCTCCTGTTGGCAGCGGGCATGGGGCCATAGTGGGCCATGGCAGAGGCTCGACCTTTTCCCCCTCGGACCCCAGAGGCCGTGCACGTGGGGGCAGGCCTGATTGGACTCAGTGGGGTGTACGTCCAAGCAGACCGGCTTAGCAAAGATTCAGGCGGGTGAGCCGTGTTGGTCTGAAGCAGCAGAACAAAGTTGGGAGCAATGTTCCCTCTAAGCTCTGGAGTCTTGTGAGCAAAAATTCTCCTTTGTGAGCGACTGGCATGAAAGTTGTGAGCGAGGGATCTGGCTCCTGCATCAATTAGTTTGCTCCCTGAGCTAAGACAGAAATGCGTGAGCCGGAGGCTTAAAAACTGTGAGCTAGCTCACACTAACTCAGCTTAGAGGGAACACTGGTTGGGGGAGTCCAGTCAGGTACCTTGAAGACCATCCAAGTTTGACTCTGGGTAGAAGCTTCCACGTGGTCTTAAAGGAGCACAGCTGGACTAGGGGAAACTTGTTGGCTGGTTGAGAAAAACTTCGGGATGTGTTTTACGGAAGCCTTCCCTTCTCGCAGTTTGTGCTTATTATAAGTCCTTCTCACACTTGTATCTTTGCAGACACAGCCTGCGGCAAGGTTTTGGGTGGTTTTGCAAGTTTGCTTAATTGACGAACAGATTGATTGAACCCGTGAAAGGCCCGATGACCAACTGGCGGGCTAAATATTATTTAATCAGTCGACAGTCACATGATGTCCTGGGGGATCCAGAGGCAGCTGGAGGTAGCTTCCTTTTGGGGTGTTGTCTGCACAGTTCTGCACCTGGCATAGAAACATCTCCAAAACGTTCCAGATCTAGAGCTAAACAAACAGTGGACGTTTCCTCCCCAAAGCACAGAACATAAGATGTGATGGATTCTCTGATGGGTAAACTAGGCCTAAAGGCATGCACTCACACGGGGAAATTACATGGATCAGGACTGTGAGACTTCACTCAAAGAGTAATTAAGACGTGGAATTCACTGCCGCAGGAAGCAGTGGCGGCTACAAACATAGACAGCATCAAGAGGGGACCAGATACACAGAGGGAG
>NW_015162606.1:69191-71806 GCF_001447785.1 Gekko japonicus
TATATATATGTGTGTGTGTATATATATATATGTATGTATATATATGTGTGTAACTCAGCTTGCAAGTAGCTGACCAGCCTCCTCTGGAGCAGCAAGAAGCACAGTATTGGGGCTCTGGTGTCCCAGAGGATCCTGCCTGTCCTGGGGCTGCCCGCGGTCCCTTCTCCTGACCAGTGGCTCAGACATCCTCGAGAGAATCAACATCCGGTCGGTGCAGCAGCTCCCAGGCAATGCTCCCTCTAAGCTGCGGAGTCTTGTGAGCAAAAATTCTACTTTGTGAGCTGCTGGCATTTAAAGTTGCGAGTGAGCGATTTGGCTGCTGTATAAATCAGTTTGCTTTGGAGCCCATCCTTCCTGAGCGAAGACAAAAATGTGTGAGCCGGAGGCTAAAAAGCCTGTGAGCCAACTCACACTAAACTCAGCTTAGAGGGAACACTGCTCCCAGCTTGATCCTGGCATCCCCCGGAAGGTTCCCCCCTCCCCTCTTCAAATCAACTTCATCACTGGAAGTGGGGAGTGGAATTCTAGCATCCCACACACACACGTGAAGTGAACTTGGGCCAGGCATAGTTTGGACCGTGGGTTTCTTTCCCCAGGCTGACTGCAGATGCGGCTTTGTATTTATTGTAAAGTACGTGCTGCGGACTGCACAGCGAGCTCCTTGTGTGCGCGCGGATTGTGTTTTCCGTAAGGACCGTGGGCGCCCCTGTGCCGGATGAAAAGAGAACTTGTTTGTCCTGCCTGGTAGTTACATGGGGGGGTCGGAGAGAAGAGAAGAGATGAAGAAGAGATTGGATTTACACCCCGCCCTTCACTACCCAAAGGAGCATCAGAGCGGCTTACAAACGCCTTTTCCCTTCCACCTCCCCACCACTGACACCCTGGGAGGTAGGCGGGGCTGAGAGAGCTCTGACAGAAACTGCTCTTTTCCAAGAACAGCTCTGGTAGAACTGTGGCTTCCCCAAGGTCATCCAGTAGGTGCAAGTGTACACTACACCAAACTGTCTGGGTGGAAACAACACGCATTCACCACCCTGAATCTGGTGGCCGAGTCTGTTGCACATTGGGTTGCAGGCGAGGAAACGGTATAATGATGGCAAAAGGAAGTTGCTCTTTTTTGTCCTAGTTGGAGGCTCTGGAAAACCCGGTAGTGGTTATCGATTCGCCTGTTTCTTTATTTATTATCTTCCTCCCCTGTGGAGAGCCAAGGCGACGTAAATCATTTTCCTCTCCTCCATGTTATCTTCACAACAATCCTGTGAGGGAGGTTAGGTTGAAAACATGTACCTGGGATCCCACAGTGTCTTATGCCATTCTCCTCTCATCCATTTGATCCCCACAACAACCCTGCGAGGTTGGTTAGGCTGAGAGTGTGTGACTGGTAGTCAGAGACACCCAACAGAAATTATTCATTTGTCTGTTTGTTAATTACCTTCCCCCCCCCCCGTGGAGAGCCAAATGGCTTACACCATTCTCCGCTCCTCCATTTTATCCTCACAATAACCCTGTGGGGTAGGTTAGGCCGAGAGGGTGTCACTGGCCCCCAGGTCAACCAGCAAGCTTTCATGGCTGAATGAAGACTTGAACCCAGTTCTCGCAGATCCTTGCCGAACACTCTAATTGCTACCCCATGCTGGTTATCTTGGGAGAACCGAAGGGTGATATATCACCAACAGCCTGCCAGTCTTGTGCTGGTCTCTCAGCCTAACCTACCTCTCAGGGTTGTTGTGAGGGTAAAATGAAGGAACAGTGACTGTCGTACACCACCCTGTGGTCCTTGGTGGGATAAAAAGGGGACAGTTACGCCACCATTTGTCAGCTGAGCCTCTGGCATTGCTGCCATGGCTCGGGGGGGGGGAGATGTTGGTCTGCCTCTGTACTGGAAGCTTAAGTTTCGTTTCTTCTATACTTATCTATGTAGCCTCAGCTAGTGACCTTGGTACCTTGTTACTGCCTTCCCCTGAGAATGTAGACCCGTTAGGTTAGGAGGGCTTATTGCCAGCTGGGCCTCTGGCGTTGCTGCCATGGCTCGGGGGGGGGGGAGATGTTGGTCTGCCTCTGTACTGGAAGCTTAAGTTTCGTTTCTTCTATACTTATCTATGTAGCCTCAGCTAGTGACCTTGGTACCTTGTTACTGCCATCCCCTGAGAATATAGACCCGTTAGGTTAGGAGGGCTTTTGTTTGTGCCTTGATTGGACCATCAAGGGACCCCTTTGAATTATGTATAACTCCCCGCTGAACGCACTTTCCGGTAGTTCTAACACCGAATGTATGCACAGAAGACCTGCCTTTACTGTACTCAATAAATTTTACTCTTCTGAATGAAAGTTGTTGAGAACTGATTGCTGCAGGGATCTGACACCATTCTCATCCCGTAACTCATGAGTCACAAAAAGCCTCTGGGTTTTTTCCCCCTGCTTTGCTTATTTTATTGATAATTTACGTTAAGATTTTGCAAGATTTTTGTCAGCTGCCAGGGTACAAGCAGAGGGAGGAATATGGGGTTCCTTTTGTCAGGATGCAGATAGCGAGGCATGATTTGCGTTGGGCATTCTTTTGTCTGTCTCTTCCCTGCATTTCTCCATTGTGTCTGAGTCTCCGCCTTCTCCCTCAT
>NW_015162606.1:71850-80427 GCF_001447785.1 Gekko japonicus
GTGTGGGGGGGGCCCTGGGCTTGGTTGCAAGGGTTAGGGGGGGGGGGGAAGATGTTGGTCTGCCTCTGTACTGGAGGCTTAAGTTTAGTTTCTTCTATACTTATCTATGTAGCCTCAGCTAGTGACCTTGGTACCTTGTTACTGCCTTCCCCTGAGAATATAGACCCGTTAGGTTAGGAGGGCTTTTGTTTGTGCCCTGATTGGACCATCAGGGGACCCCTTTGAATTATGTATAACTCCCCGCTGAACGCACTTTCCGGTAGTTCTAACGCCGAATGTATGCACAGAAGACCTGCCTTTACTATGCTCAATAAATTTTACTCTTTTGAATGAAAGTTGTTGAGAACTGATTGCTGCGGGGATCTGACACCATTCTCATCCCGTAACTCATGAGTCACAAAAAACCTCTGGGGTTTTTTCCCCCCGCTTTGCTTATTTTATCGATAATTTACATTAAGATTTTGCAAGATTTTTGTCAGCGGCCAGGGTACAAGCAGAGGGAGGAATATGGGGTTCCTTTTGTCAGGATGCGGATAGCGAGGCATGATTTGCGTTGGGCATTCTTTCGTCCGTCTCTTCCCTGCATTTCTCCATTGTGTCTGAGTCTCCGCCTTCTCCCGGAGAGAGAAATCAATGAAATAATGAAATAAGAGGCAAGTTTCCATAATCCTCATGAAACGGGAAGAATACATCATTGAACAGGGCCATCGTCTTCGGTCCACGAGCAGGGCCCCTTAAGTGAGTCAAGAAGTTCTGCTTGTTGGGTTCTGAGCACCTGTAGAAGTGCCAATTATTTCCCCCCGTTGTGGAACGACCTGCCGCTACTGCTCATCCGTACAGTACAACATTCCCAGTAACTCTCTAGCAGGCTGTGGGGTGGGTTAGTCACTCAGGGAAGTGAAATGAACTCAGCAGTGAAAAGGATTCCTTTTACACCCCGGCAGTTTCAGAAATCCCCCTTCCCGCAAAAGCTCTCCTGTGCCTTTTTCTCTCTTTTCTTCCTCCCCTGCCAGCCTGGCTTGGCCACCTCAAGGCCCATTCGTTCGTCTTTCCTTGCCCCAACATATTGTTGTGGTGAGAAGAGAAGAAGAGAAGAGACGGGATTTATACCCCACCCTTCACTACCCGATGGAGTCTCAGAGCGGCTTACAGACTCCTTTCCCTTCCCCCTCCCCACAACAGACACCCTGTGAGGCGGGGGGGGCCGAGAGAGCTCTGACAGAAACTGCCCTTTTTCAAGAACAGCTCTTATCAGAGCTATGGCTTGCCCAAGGTCATCCAGCAGATGCTTTGTAATATAAATTCCAATTTGGTACTCCGAAGCAGAGTCCGCACACTTAAGAAGAGAGAAGAAGAGAAGAGATTGGATTTATACCCTGCCGTTCACTACGCGAGGGAGTCTCAGAGCATCTTACAAACTCCTTCCCATTCCCCTCCCCACAACAGACACCCTGTGAGGTAGGCAGGGCTGAGAGAGCTCTGACAGAAACTGCTCTTTTTCAAGAACAGCTCTTGTCAAAACTATGTCTTTTCCAAGGTCATCCAGCAGGTGCAAGTGGAGGAGTGGGGAATCAAACCCGGTTCTCCCAGATTAGAGTCCGCACACTTAACCACTGCACCAAACTGGCTCCCCCTCCAGGACTGCTGACTACGGTCATAACTTCTGTTCCTATTGAGTCTCACATGCTTGCATCTCACTGGGTCCTATATGGCAAACGAGGGGCTGACAGTGCGTCCAGAGTCATGAAAATATGAAGACTACCCGAATAACATGACTTAAAACTTGAGATCTGATGAAACTGTTAGCCATCACTGCAATGCTTTTTTGGGTAGGTTTTTTTGCATGCTGTGTGCAGTGTGTGTGCATGTGTGCGCCCATGCTTGATGCTTTTTTGGTAGGTTTTTCGCATGTTGTGTGCAGTGTGTGCTCACGTGTGTGTGCATGTGTGCGCCCATGCTTGAAAGTCATGGGGACCTCTGGCGACTCCTACTGGGGCATGGAGGTGGCTCGATAGCCTGTCTCTGGCCTTCCGGCCCTGGTATTCCCATCCAAATGCTTGCCAGGGCCGGCCCTACTTAACGTCCGAGATCGGATGAGATCAGGCTTGCCTGGGCTATCCGAGGCTGTGGTCACACGGTCAGTTTGATCAGGTTTCACCACTGTTCCCTCTCGCATTTAAAATTGCTGATCAGACGCCCACAATCCGTCTCCTGCACCGACGTGGGTTCCCTAGTGAGTTTTCCCACGCCTGGAAAACGTGGGCTCACTCTCACAACCCTCCTGGCTCCCTAGTGAGTTTTCCCACGCCTGGAAAATCAAGTACTTTCCGGATAATTGAGCTCTGAATCCGCGATTTTGCCTATCTGGACAGCCATCTCTCGCAATGATTGCGATTAGGTCATCTGAACGTCCTTCTTCCAGTAGGGTTTGGGGGTTTTTTGGCGACATTAACCATTGTGCGCATGCGCATACGTGCATATGCTCATGCGCAAAGAATTTTTTTAAAAAAAATTGTGCCGCGCCCCAACTTGGGCAGCGCAGCTGTCTGGACAGTGCCTGGAGCCTTGTTGCGCAAAGCATCATCTGAACCCGCTTAAAAATATCCCCGATCAAATCTACAGCGGGAACAAATCACGGGACGCTTGCCGTGTGACCACAGCCCAAGTCAGGGCACCATTGCTGCAACTTTTGATAAAACATTCCTGTCATTCAACCCTCCTTGTATATTCAAAGCTCTGTACGTCAAAGTTCAGAATCTCCTGAAACCAGGAACAATTGCCGCATGACTCCTTCAGGGGCGGCAATGGATCGCTTCCCATGCCGCTCCAGTCACTCTTTTCAGCGAACATCTCATAAACTAAAACCGGTACTCATGCATAGATTAAGATATCTGGCACCTGTGGACCCCTAAATTTTAATAAAACTTTTAAAAATGGGTCCAGTGTAGAGGCAAAGGAATTTATAATGCTTTCCAAGCCCTGTTGACAAACATATGTAGCCCCTGGGGAAACGAATCTAATCTGCTGGAACAGGCTATTTTTACCACTTACGATGTTTGAATGCCTGCATTTCATACTGTTTTTAGCCAAGATTACCTGCCCTTGAGTTGCTCAGGTGACGAGAAGAGAATTTTAAATGGCTGGATTCACCACGTTGTTTATGTTTAGTTTGGGTAAATGCATTGACTGTAGGTTTTATGTTGAGATTGGTTGTTTTCCTCATTGAATTCGCTCTTATTTTTTAAAAAAACCCACAAATGTATTTTCTATAATGCATATGAAAAACATCTGTTTTGGTGACCAAAAAAGATATCTGTAAACCCTGTCACTGAAAAGGGCTTGGAACCTAGGTCAGGCCTCTGGGAATTCTGTACATTGGGCCCATTCCTGTGGAGTGGGGGGAGGAAGAAGAAGAGGAGGAGGAGGAGGAGGAGGAGATTGGATTTATACCTCACCCTTCACTACCCAAAGGAGTCTCAGAGTGGCTTACAATCTCCTTTGCCTTCCCGTCCCCGCAACAGACACCCTGTGAGGTAGGTGGGGCTAAGACAGCTCTTTTGAGGACTGCCCTTGAGAGAACAGCTCTGAAAGAACTTGTGACTGACCCAAGGTCACATCAGCAGCTGCATGTGGAGGAGTGGGGAATCTAACCCGGTTCTCCCAGATTAGAGTCCACGCTCCTAACCACTATACCAAACTTGACTCTTAGAGTGTTGGGAGGAATGGGGAGGCCCGGGTTCAACTGTCCACTCTGCCAGGAGTACTCTGGCCGACCTTGGGCCAGTCATTTTCTCTCACAGCCCAACCTTCCTCACAGGGTCGTTGTGGGGATAAAATTAGAAAGGGAGAATCATGCAGGATGCTGTGAGCTCTTTGGAGAGGCGGGGGGTGTACAAGAAAGGTATTATGCCCCATGCTGCGCTCACCGATTTAATAACAGAAACTGTGTGTTCAGCCAGAATGTTTTGTGTAAACGCAAACAGCTCCTTGGAGGGAGGGCAGGATAAAAATGTGATGGATTCTTCCCCCATGCAGTCGATCCCTGTCAACAGCCCTTAAAAATGCTTCAGAGCATGCTGGTCTGCAGCAGAAGAGCCAGGTTCGAGTCTCGCAGCACCTTAGAGACCTGCAAGATTTGGGGGGTATGAACGTCCAAGGGGCATGAAAGCTCTCTTCATCAGATACTGTTAGATTCTTGAAAGCTTATATCCCAAAAATCTTGCTGGTCTCTGACCAAGGGAGCTTTGACTCTTGAAGGCTCCTTCCCCAAAATTATTGTTGGTCTCTAAGGTGCTCTACTGGATTCGAATTTAGTTGTCTTTAAAAGTGTGCGTGTGTTTGCGCTCACCTGCCTCTGACAATCCATGTTGAGTTAACGTTTTTTAAAAGGCAGACTTTTCTATCACACCACATGCACGATTTGCATTCCAAATATAATTTCAGGAGTGTTTATGTGCACTGTAAAGCCATGCTGTCCCCTGACCAGAGCGGCATCTTGCTACTGCATAAACGTGGCGCCGTTAAATGCAATTTTCAATTCACCTGAATGCGTTTTCGACTTTGAAAAGGTGCTTTGGGGTGGCTCACAGGGATGTGAGTTTTAGAAGAAAGAGGCTTGCCCTTTCAGGTTGGGGTAGGTGGGAACAGGTACGAAATTCTTTGCTCTGATAATCTAGGAAACAAAATGCCAACATCCTAAACTGCAGAATCTCGGCTTGTCGCCTGTTTGGCTGCTGCAGCGGCCGGGATGCTGAACTAGATAGGCTGCGGTTCGGATCTAACCAGGCTGCTCAAACTTACTTTGCCCCTACATGGAAGCAGAGTTGGCGGCAGTGTTCCCTCTAAGCTGAGTTAGTGAGCTAGCTCACAGTTTTTTAGTCTCTGTCTCACCCATTTTTGTCTCAGCTCAGGAAGGAGGGCTCCAGAGCAAACTAATGTATGCAACCTGTTTGGCTGCTGCAGCGGCCAGGATGCTGAACTAGATGGGCTGCGGCTAGGATCTAACCAGGCTGCTCAAACTTCCTTTGCCCCTACATGGAAGCAGAGTTGGCAGCCCCCTAACTCAGGTTTCTATCCCACCCTTTCAGTGCTCACAGAATTTCCCCATTCTCACAACAACCCTGTGAGGTAGGTTAGGTCTGATGAGGTCAGGTCAGGCTAGCCAAAGCCAGCCAGGTCAAGGCAAGAGATGTGCAGAGGTGGTTTGCCGTTGCCTGCCTCTGCATAGCAACCCCAGACTTCCCGGGCGGTCTCCCATCCAAATACTAACCACGGCCGACCCAGCTTAGCATCTGACATTGAACCAGATCGGGCTACCCTGGGCTATCCAGGTCAGGGCTGCAGAGCTAGAGCTCCCTTATACGGAATCAGGCCGTCAGTCCGTCGAGTGACATGTGGCCTTACTCTTTTGGCACTTGTGGGATTTTGACGCTTTGACTGGTTGCCTCCGTGGCCGGGTCAGCCCACCCCAGTGGCTTACTCAGTTATTCCTTGGCTTCACCAAAGATCCCTCACCTTTGATTCGCTTCGTATTAATTTTTCCAGCCACGTTGCTAGGATAACAGGTGGAGGCAAAAGCCCAGTTAGCAGCAGTGTGCCTTCTGCATTCAAAGCGTGGCGTGGGCAAGAGCTGTGAGTCCATACGCAAACATCACAAGGAGTGGCCCTTAGAACAGGCCCCCCCCCCCCCCCCATCGCATCCAGGTCCAAGAATAGAACCTTTTCAAATTGCTCCGCGCCAGAGCGGATAAAATCTAAGTGGGTAAAGCCAACGGAACAGATCAAAAGCTGAAGCTCACCTCCCTTGTCACGAGCTCATGTTCAGTTCGATGTGGCAGCCGCGTCGAATCTCGTGACGGGAACAGAACATGCTCCCGGGCGTGAGGAGGGTCAAGGTTTGGGAGGGAAGGTGTGGAAGCCGTCAATCGCAGAGCCCAGAAGAAGGCTGCACAGATATTTTTTTGAAAAGCGGGGGGTGGGGAGAGACACACGTCCTTGGCTGCGCAAGACCTGTGTGCAGAGACCGGGTTCTTGGCTTTTCCTCCTGGGAGGAAGGAGCAGGAGGCAGGCGACTTTGGAGCAAACAGATGGCTTTTCGTTTCAGCAGCAAAGCGGGGTAGAAAATTACAACCGCTGAATTGGGAGCTTCCAGTTTGGAAAGAACTGGAGCCAGTTTGGTGTAGTGGTTAAGTGCGCAGACTCTAATCTGGGAGAACCGGGTTTGATTTCCGACTCCTCCACTTGCACTTGCTGGATGACCTTGGGCAAGCTGTAGTTCTGGCACAGCTGTTCTTGAAAGAGAGCAGTTTCTGTCAGAGCTCTCTCAGCCCCACCTACCTCACAGGGTGTCTGTTGTGGGGAGGGGAAGGGAAAGGAGTTTGTAAGCTGCTTTGAGACTCCTTCGGGTAGTGAAGGGCAGGGTATAAATCCAATCTCCTCCTCTTCTTCTAAACATATGGGGCAGAGGTCCATCAGTGGCTATTAGCCACAAGGTATAGATAGGAATTGTCGGTCTGGGGCAAGGGATGCTCTGTATTCTTGGTGCTTGGGGGGGGGCAACAGTGGGAAGGCTCCTAGTGTCCTGGCCCCACTGCTGGACCTCCTGATGGCACCTGGTATTTTTGGCCACTGTGTGACAGAGTGTTGGACTAGATAGGCCATTGGCCTGATCCAACATTGGCTTCTCTTCTCTTCTTATGTTCTTATGCCCTTCACTTAGAGTTGCTTACAATCTCCTTCCCTTCCCCTCCCCACAACAGACACCCTGTGAGGTAGATGGGGCTGAGAGAGCTCTTTCAAAGACTGCTCCTGAGAGAACAGCTCTGAGAGAACTTGTGACTGGCCCAAGGTTACACCAGCAGCTGCATGTGGAGGAGTGGGGAATCAAACCCGGTTTTGCCAGATTAGAGTCTGCGCACTTCACCACTACACCAAGCTAGCTCTCACACCAAAAAGGCAAGTTAGAGGCACAAAGCCACGATAGAGCCCTGTTGAATTGCGGAGTTGTCCCTGGGCTTTCCTCAGTACTTTCATATGGGGCCAAACTGTCCCCCCCTTCCCCAGGCAAATAGCCACACAAGGGTTCTTGACACAATGGGTGCGTGCAGACGGGGGATTTACAACGGTTAGGGTGCCGGTTCCAACCGGTGTACTTACGGGCGTTCACACTGCGAACATCTGCCTCCCGTCCCTAACCGTTGTAAATCCCTTTAAACCGTTGCACTCTGCCACTAGGTCCCAAGTGGTGGTAAACTGAGTGCAACGGTTGAAAACGGTGCACCCCGGCGTCTGATCGCTCTCCAACGTTGCAGAGACACTTCTGTTGGAAGCCTGAGGCTTCCGGCTTTCCCCCGCCATTTTTTTAAAAAAATAAGCGATATGCGCTCGGGCGAAGCTTCGCCCCGAGCGTTTGTTAAGGGGAAAAAAAGCCCTTACTTTAACTTCCTGGAGCAGTCCGGGACTACAGGGAAGCCAGGTTGGGCTTTAAACTTTAAAGGTAAGTCCTTACCTTTAAAGTTTAAATGTAATGGGGGGGTTGAGCATGCACAAAAATCGCCATTCTCTGAATGGCTGCCTATGCGCATGCTCAAACTGTGCTTTTAAAAAAAAAAAACCGCCAACACCCGCAGCGTGTAAGCGGGCATCCACCGAAGGGATCCGCAGACAGGAGGTAAGTGTGATCGCGTTTATGCCGGCAGAAACGCCCTGTCTGAACACACCCAATATGTCACCTCTCCCCCCCCTCCCCTTCCAATCACACACCAAGTGGTAGTGTCCTGGGCAGGGGAACCCACGCCTTGGGCTGAAGAAATTGGCCTTCTCTGCTTTGGTGCACACATACACATTCACACACACACACAAAAATGCAAAAAAATATATGAAAGAAGGCCATGTATGCACTGGTGTGTTTCTAGTGCAAAATAATACTGAAAGAACAGCATAACAAGAACTTCATATAGGTTCTATGCACTCTTGTGAGTTACAGTAATTGTGAGACAGTCATTATGGAAGGAAGTGTGATGTGAAACCTTGAGCTTTTCCTGAGATGTGTTGTCAATAACTGCCCATTTGTGAGATGTGTTTGCTGTAACTCCCTGCTTTTATTTCATTGATTATTTATTTCCATCATTCCCTCGGACTCAAGGCGGCTCGCACAGAGTGAGTCAATAACAACAGACCCAGTGGGGTTTTCAGTCAACAGCAACCTTGCGAGGTAGTCTGATCTGAGAAAAGCAGACTGGCAAATTCTGTGGCAGTGTGGGGGACTCGAACCCCACTCTCTCCAATCCTGGCGACCTTGTTCTCATGACACCGAGCTCTGCAGCGGTTGGCTCCAGCCCGGAAGGACGATGTCAGGTGGAAAGAACTGCCTCTGATTCCGATGGGTGTTTTGAATCCTGCCTCTCTCTGGCTTGGAAGGGGAGCCGCTCCATGTCCTCCTGTCACTCCCCGATCTCTTCCTCCATGCTGTCTCCTCCGGGCTTGTTAGTTTAAAATTTACTGAAATATTTAAATTGCAGAGGCGCAGCTGTGCCGTCGTCTTTTCAGATCGTAAAGCCGCCTTCTGTCGTTCCGGAG
>NW_015162606.1:80438-87383 GCF_001447785.1 Gekko japonicus
GCATTTGCCGTGTGCAGAGCAGAAGCCGGTGGAGTGTGGCAGAGCAATTTCTGAGGGGGGGGGGTTGCCCACCTGCTGGGGGCGGGGCCACCCCACCCCACCCCACTCTGCATGTGCCTGCATAGCCCAAGGGGATCTACAGCAAGGGTAAGCCACAAACATGCACCACGTGGCTGTCCTCAAATGCTTTGTGATACTCTCATAGAAAGTATCGCTGGAGAACAAGTTTGGTGTGATGTTTAGGAACACAGACTCTAATCTGGGAGAAGCGGGTTTGACTCCCCACTCCTCCACATGCAGCTGCTGGAGTGACCTTGGGTCAGTCACAAGTTCTTTCAGAGCTGTTCCCTCAGGAGGAGTTCTTGAGAGAGCTCTCTCAGCCCCACCTACCTCACAGGGTGTCTGTTGTGGGGAGTGGGAGGGAAAGGAGTTTGTAAGCCGCTCAGAGACACCTTTGGGTAGTGAAGGGTCGGGTATAAAACCAATCTCTTCTTCTCTTCTTCTTTTACCTCAACGGGTGTCTGTTGTGGGGAGGGGAATGGAAAGGAGATTGTAAACCGCTCTGAGACTCTTTCGGGTAGTGAAGGGTGGGGTATAAATCCAATTTCTTCTTCTTCTTCTTCCCCACCCTGTCACATTTTAGTGTGATCGGTGGCACTAGGCAGATGAGGAGGAAGGGCTATGCAAACAGGGGGAGGTTTGATTTCTCAGCGACTGAGTCACCCAGAATCAGGATCTCTCTCCCTCCATTTTCAACACACACACACACACACACACACACACGCTTTACTCCCATACTGGTCCCATTCACTCCTATAAGGAAAAGGCAAGCAATGTTCTTGGGGTAGGGACATCTGTTCATTCCATCCTTAAGAACGTAAGAGAAGCCACGTTGGGTCAGTCCAACATCCAGTCCAACACTCTTGTGTCACACAGCAGCCAAAACCCAGGTGCCACCAGGAGGTCCAGCAGTGGGGCCAGAACTCCAGAAGCCCTCCCACTGTCACCGCCCCCCCAGCACCATGAATACAGAGCACCACTGCCCCAGACAGAGTGTTCCCTCTGTACCTTGTGACCAGTGTCCCCTCTAAGCTGAGTTAGTGTGAGCTAGCTCAGTCTTTTAGCCTCCGGCTCACACATTTTTGTCTCAGCTCAGGAAGGAGGGCTCCAGAGGAAACGAATGTATGCAGTAGCCAAATTGCTTGCTCACAGCTTTAATGCCAGGAGCTCAGAAAGTGGAATTTTTGCTCACAAGACTCCACAGCTTAGAGGGAACATTGCTTGTGACCAAAAGCCACAGATGGACCTCCGCTCCAGATGTTCATCCAGTCCCCTCTTGAAGTTGTCTGTGCTAGTAGCCACCACCACTCCTTGCGGCAGTGCTGTGAAGTGGCCTTTCCCGTGAAGAGGAACAGTGTGTGTATGCACAGGGTGTACAGAGACGTATTTCCCATACGCACACACGCACTCCTCCCCAGGGCTCTGGACAAGATATAAAGCACACACACGGACGTGCGCGCGCACACACACACACACACGGTCTGCAGTCGTGAGAATTCTGAGCTAATATACTTGGATTGTTTTTAGGATTTAAAAAACAGCAACAAATTAATAAATGCTTAAAATATGAACAATAAGAAAGTCTAAAGCAAGAGGATGACAAAAACAGTAAATAAGATGCTGGGATCCGATATCTCAATGAAAGGAATTTTGTCTTATGAAAGCGTATACTTTGGGGGATTGTTTAGGTCTTTAAAGTGCGACCGGACTCTAATCTTGTTCGAACCTGAGCAAATGAATTACTCTGTCCTATTGTAGGGCATTATGCCAGTGCCAAGTGATCCTTTCTGCTCCCATAGGGCTTCACTGTGGTGGGCAATGCTTTCTCTCCCTCCCCCTCTACTAATGCAATCCTAAGCTGTATTGGGGAGGCTTCCACAGGCTCTCCTGTCTGCACCCCCTCTCCCCTCTCTTCCCGTTTCCCCTGTTGATAAAAGTTTGCCTGCATGGTTTTGCAAAATTCTCTGTCTTCAGGGCTCTCAGCTCCTCTCTGGGGTCCCTAGAAATTAAACCTCTGCGTGGGGGGAGGGGTGGATACATTTTATATACAACGCACAAGTCCATAAATGCACACGCACGAACACTAGCACATCATGTGGTGCACAGCTGGTGCATTGTAGCTATCGGAGCACATTTTGAAATGATGGTATCTGAAGCAAAATGCCGCTGAATCTAGCATGCCACAGAAGGCCGTGCTGCAGAGACAGAGCCACCACCAGGTGCTGTTCTCTGCCAGCAGCTGGTATTTACAGGTATTCTGCCTTCGAACATGGAGGTTCCATCTAGTCAAGGGACGAGAGACTGAAAACTGAGGAATTCAGAAAGCCTGTTCCACCCGTAGTTATTGCACTACGTTGTTATGATGATATTCTAGTGCTCATTTGTTTTAAAAAAAAATTGGTGGTGACCACAGCTAGGGGATTGGGGCAGGGGAGCTACGGGGAAAGTTGCCATGTGAGAAGAGCCCCATTGCGGCAGTGCTTTATCTATCACTGGGGAAACCACCAAATCCCATCCCTGCACGGAAGACACCTATGAGTTACTGTCTGGGCACGAACAGTCAGCACTTGTAAGCCAGAGTCTCTGGCTGTTGTGGATCCCGCTGCCTCTCTTGGAGGCCAGACTAGAAAACAGCAGTGGGCTGTAAAAAGAACCCCACCACCTTTGGTTTATCTTTCTTTAGCAACTTCCATGTCCTGACCAGTGTTCCCTCTAAGCTGAGTTAGTGTGAGCCAGCTCACTGTTTTTTAGCCTCCAGCTCACACATTTTTGTCTCCGCTCAGGAAGGATGGCTCCAGAGCAAACTAATTCATGCAGCAGCCAAATTGCTGGCTCACAACTTTAATGCCGGTAGCTCACAAAGTAGATTTCTTTGCTCACAAGACTCCATGGCTTAGAGGACATTGGTCCTGACCAATGCTTCCTCTAAGCTGTGGAGTCTTGTGAGCAAAAATTTTACTTTGTGAGCTATTGGCATTAAAGTTGTGAGCAAGCAATTTAGCTCCTGCATAAATTAAGTTTGCTCTGGAGCCATCCTTCCTGAGCTAAGATGAAAATCTGTGAGCTGGAGGCTAAAAAACTGAGCTGGCTCACACTAACTCTGCTTAGGGGGAACACTGGTCCTGACTCCCCATCCCTAGATGGAAATTAGCTGATAAGGAAAGAGGCGAAACAGATTTTCTGCCTTCGCTTCTAGCTTTCTCTTCCTTTCCCCAGGGGAGTTTGAGGACTCTGTCAGTCAAAACAATTGGTAGCATTCCTCAAGAGTGGGAGAATCTAAAGTACACCCCACACACACACACACAGACATGAGAGTATCTGCTGGGTGAGTCTTTTCCCTGAGCTGGGAGGGGGAGATAGTAGACATCGCATTTCAGGATAAGAGGACTGATCTTGTTGTCTGAACACACCGTTCCACTTCAGGATCAAGCTGGGTCAGGGGAAAGAGCTTTGGTGTCTTGCAGCGCTGATTGGCGGCTGCTGGTGTACTCACCACCTTCCCCCTCCCATAAGAATATAAGAAGAGCCCTGCTGGATCAGACCAGGGGTCCATCTAGCCCAGCATCCTGTCCCACACAGGGGCCAACCAGCTCCTCTGGAAGTCCAGCGACTGCAGAGAGGCCAAGGCCTTCATAAGAACATCAGAAGAGCTCTGCTAGATCAGACCAGTGAGGGTCCATCTAGTCCAGCATCCTGCCTCACACAGTGGCCAACCTGTTCCTCTGGAGGGCCAACAACAGGGCATAGAGGCCAAGGCCTTCATAAGAACATCAGAACAGCCCTGCTGGATCAGACCAGTGAGGGTCCATCTAGTCCAGCATCCTGTCTCACACAATGGCCAACCAGTCCCTCTGGAGGGCCAACAACAGGGCAGAGAGGCCAAGGCCTTCATAAGAACATCAGAACAGCCCTGCTGGATCAGACCAGGGAGGGTCCATCTAGTCCAGCATCCTGTCTCACACAATGGCCAACCAGTCCCTCTGGAGGGCCAACAACAGAGCAGAGAGGCCAAGGCCTTCCCTCTGAATGTGGAGGTTCCCCTCAGTCACCATGGCTAGTTAGCCATTGATAGACTTATTCTCCATTTATCTGTCTAATCCCCTTTTCAAGCTGTTTATTCCTGTGGCCATCACAACATCCTCTGGCCGCGAATTCCACATTTTAATCACTCCCTGTGTGAAGTCGTCTTTCCTTTTGTCCTTCCTGAACCTGCTGCCCATAGGCTTCATAGGTGCTTGAGTTCTAGTATTTTGGGAGAGGGAGAAACATTTCTCTGTCACCCCATGCATAATTTGTTAAACCTCTTTCCTGTCTTTCCCCTTAGTCATCTCTTTTCAAAACTGAAAAGTCCCACAGCCTCTCCAGCCTTTCCTCGTAGGGAAGGTGCTCCAGCTCCCTCATCATCAGAAGAGCCCTGCTGGATCAGACCAGTGGTCCATCTAGTCCAGCATCCTGTCTCACACAGGGGCCAACCAGTTCCTCTGGAGGGCCAACAACAGAGCAGAGAGTCTGAGGCCTTCCCCTGATAAGAACCTAAAAAGAGCCCTGGTTGATCAGGCCAGTGGTCCATCTAGTCCAGCATCCTGTCTCACTCAGGGGCCAACCAGTTCCTCTGGATGGCCAACAAAAGGTCACAGAGACCAAGGCCTTCGCCTCATGTTGCCTCTTGGCTCTGGGACTCAGAAGTTTAGTGTCTCTGAATGTGGAGGTTCCCCTCAGTCACCATGGCTACTAGCCATTGATAGACTTATCCTCCATGAATCTCTCCAATCCACTGTTTACACTATTTATTCCTATGGCCATCATTGTATCCCCTGGCAGCAAATTCCACATTTTAATAATCTCTGGGTAAAGTAGCCTTTAGCAGTTTTGCACTTTAATTCTATTTTTTATCAATAAGGTAATTTTTGATAATGGGGTAGATGGCTTCTAATCTTCACAAAGTGTTACAATTGTTGCCACTGCTTTTTTTCCTGACTGTTCTTGGAGGCTGTTCTGTTCAGAGTCTGTAGACTCCCTTGGCAGACAAACCTGAGAGGCCAGCTTTGTCCTGACTGTGTGTGTCACATCGTCTTCTATGACATTTTGTGTCAAGTCCAGCAACGGTTCCCCTATATTTCTGGCCATAACCATGACATAATGAACATGCATGTAATTCTCTTACAAAGAAATTTCAAAGGGAGATTAGAGAGAGAGATCTGCCTGTCTTAGACAGTCTTCCACCCACCACCCACTGTACTCTTTGGTTGAGCCCACGTTTAATCCAGCCTCAGGACCACTGCTTCTAGATCTGCCAAGGACATTTTGCTGGCTCAAAAGGTAGGACCCAGGATTCCTTGCAAAGTCGCCAAAGATTCCTGAGCCAGACTCTGGAAATGTGGGGAGCTGTGTGCCTTCCAGGACATTTGCAACGGGTTCTGTGGCACAAATTTTGGCTATCTGAGGAAGTGAGCAGTGTTGCTCGTGAGAGCTCCTCCCCCTGCCACAGATTTTGTTAGTCTTTAAGGTGCTGCTGGACTCTTTTCTACTGCTACAGACAGACTCACACGGCCACCCATCTTGATCTATCTGAAGAAGGGAGCGGTGACTCACAAAAGCTCACACCCTGCCACAAATTTTGTTAGTCTTTAAGGTGCTACTGGGCTCTTCCTTTTTTCTAGTGCACGCAGTGATTTTTAGAAATAAAGGAAGCGGGAGGGACAGGACTAATGTAGTGTACTGAACATAGTTGTGGGCCCCACTCAGCCAGCTTGCAATGGCGAGGTTACGAGATTGCATTGTATTCCACGGATCCGTTCCACTAGCTGTAGTGTTTTTTTTTGTGTTCTGCCTCTCTGAACCTTTTGCATCGGGGGAAAGCCGAAGGAATACTCCACCACTCGGGGAGCAGATCTGTGGATCCAACCCATTCGTTGTTGTTAATTTGCCCCCCCAGCTTAATAAAATGTCTTTCTCTCTCCCCCCCCCACCCCTTTGTCTCTCTCTTCCCTTTCTCTTGCCATCAAAGGTCCCCCAGTATTTATCAAGACTCCCGTGGACCAGATCGGGGTCTCTGGAGGGGTGGCTTCCTTCGTGTGCCAGGCTACCGGAGACCCGAAGCCCCGTGTGACCTGGAACAAGAAGGGGAAGAAAGTGAACTCACAGCGGTTCGAGGTGAGTATTTACCGCAGAGCCTCGATTTGAAACAGATAGATAAGAAGCCGCTTGGTCTCCGCACTAGGAAGAGAGAGGGAAAGGTACCGAGGGTCATCTCTGGGGTTACATTACATTGAGTCATTAGACAGCTTTAAAAACAGGACCAGCCCATTGCTATCGATAAGGTATCAGACTTGGTCGGGGAAGATCCGGGTTCACATCTTCATTGTCCGGGAATCTAATCTTAACCTACCTCACAGTGCTGTTCAGTGGCTGCTCCAAGCTCCTTGGAAGATCAACAGGATAATGCATGTAATTAAATGTTCTTAAAATCACTAGTTTATCCTCTTTTCCCTCGAAGGACATAAGAACATCAGAAGAGCCCTGCTGGATCAGCCCAGTGGTCCATGTAGCCCAGCATCTTGTCTCACACGGGGGCCAACCAGTTTCTCTGGGCATAGAGCCCAAAGCCTTCCCCTGATGCTTCCCCCTGGCTCTGGGATGCAGAGGGTTAAGTGCCTCTGAACGTGGAGGTTCCCCTCAACCACCACGGCTAGTAGCCATTGATAGACCTATCCCCCATGAACATACCTAATCCCCTTTTAACCTGTTTATTCCCGTGGCCATCACGACATCCTCTGGCCGCGAATCCCACATTTTAATCACTCTCTGTGTAAAGTGGTATTTCCTTTTGTCCGTTCTGAACCTACTGCCCATCAGCTTCATGGGATGCCCTCAAGGTCTAGTATT
>NW_015162606.1:89151-90198 GCF_001447785.1 Gekko japonicus
GGGGGGGGGCAACAGTGGGAGGGCTTCTGGAGTTCTGGCCCCACTGCTGGACCTCCTGATGGCACCTGGTATTTTTGGCCACTGTGTGACAGAGTGTTGGACTAGATGGGCCACTGGCCTGACCCAACATTGGCTTCTCTTATGTTCTTATGGGGTGGGGTGGTGGGGCAGGGGCAGTGGGCGTGGCTGCCAGGTGACGGGGCATAGCCCCAAAATGCCCCACCAGGGCTACATGCCTGTTTGCGCAGCAGCCTCACGTGTAAGATTGTTCTCGGTGTAATTTCGCTTTGCCGCCTGTCTCTCTCCACCTCAGACGATCGAATTTGATGAAGGTGCCGGTGCCGTCTTGAGGATCCAGCCCCTCCGCACCCCCAGAGACGAGAACATCTACGAATGCATTGCCCAGAATTCGGTTGCCGAGATCACCGTCACGGCCAAACTCACTGTCCTGAGAGGTAAATCCTGCCAGCGAGGAGCAGATCTGTTTCTCTCTCCCGTCAGTCCTAAATGTGCTTGCTTAGGAGAGTCGGAGAACTCAGTGGGATTGACCTCTGGCCTAAATCTGCCTAAGTTGCGTGATGGCCATTCCTGGATTGGGGATTTGGGCATTCGCGTGGCGTAGCGCTTAGAGCTAGGCTCTGAAGAGGTGGCACAGAAATATCATCAATGACTACATACATAGAGTGCTGGACTAGGATGTAGGAAACCCAGGTTCGAATCACCACTCTGCCATGGATACTTGCTGGGTGACTGTGGGCTAGTCACATGCTCGCAGCCTAACCTACCTCACAAGATTGGTTTTTTAAAAAAAAGTCTTTTTATTAGTTTTTAACAATAAACAGATTTCAGTAAGATTATACATCCAACAGTTCTGGCAAGATGTATTGAGCCAGATTAAACTCATCACCGGACATGACACACCATTCGATCCAGCAATCTTGTTCCTGGACTTATGGAATCCTAAAGACATACCATCCCTCACAAGATTGTTTTGAGAGTAAATGTAGGAAAAGTTAGATGCTCCCCATTTCTCTTCGGGCTTGCCAG
>NW_015162607.1:0-18646 GCF_001447785.1 Gekko japonicus
CTGCAATCAAGTGAAAACCAAAAAGAGACATGTGGAACCTTAAATATGAAATAAATGTTCCCGTGGCTACCTTGCCGGGTTTTTAAAGTGGAAAACCCAGTTTACTACTACTACTCCTACAATACACTGAAGGGACAGTCTTTTAAAGCTTTTTTGAAAAGGCACCAAAACAGCCCTCTGCAATAGGTCTTCTTCTTTTTGTTGTTGTTGCAGAGGTATACAATATGTGGAATGTGGGCACACACCTCTCTAATTTTTAATGGTTAAAACTAGTACCCAGTTGCAGCATAAAGGAAAAGACTTCTGGAAAAAGATTTCTGTACAGAGTGAACCAAAGTGCTTCTCTGCTCGTGAAATCACACTTTCTGAAACCAGTTTTTGAATAAAGCAGAAGGGATGAATAATGCAGAGGTTATGATTGAAGGCAAAACCTGTAGGCAAAGGGATGATTCCAGCTTGCAGAGTTCACCATTTTAATAATCAAGTAGTACAGAGAGGATGGAAAGCTTTGATTTGGGCATGGAAATGGGCAGTGAAATCTAAGGTTTACTAGAAATAGAAAATAGTAAGGCAGAAAAAAAGATACTATAAGAAAATGCTTATTTCAAACCAGATTCACTGTTTTCTGGGTTGCAAAGGTTGTTTTGTATGCTGCAGGGTCATGAACACATGACGGCAGCCAATCACAGCAGTTCTTCATTGTGATGTGGGAGAAGAGGCGTACAGTTGCCTTGGGAATGGTAGGTCTTCCTTTTCAATCACTACAGCTACCATGAGGCAATGCCAGAGTGTGCATGCATGAAATATTTCCAATCCAAACAGTTCAATTGTATTTCCTATTAACAAATACTGGTTCAGGTGGGCACAATGGCAGAAGAATGTAGAGGTAATACAAGCGATGCAGCCCCAACACATCTATTCTGTTAGCTGAACAAACTAACAAAAAGAATAAATAATTTGGTGGGGAAGGGGGAATTAGGGGGAAAACTACAGTACCCATGATGCAGTGTGAGACCATACATGTAAGACTTTATTCCAGTCAGGACAGTTTGTCTGTGTTTACCATTAATAAACATCAAGTCATGCAGCCATTGGACTCCTAGAGCAACTGCCCTGCATCAGCAAGGCACCCTTTTTTTCTGATTCAGACCAATTCACTTGGTTGTCTGTCTTCTTGCTTTTCTTTCTTAGCAAACATCTCATCAACTTATCAGGTATGCTGCCCTTCGTGTAACAGAAAAGGAGAAGGGAATCTCAACAACCTTCATGGCCTTGAAGCCTCATATCTGCATTACCAGCCTGTCCCCATGCTCCACCATAACAGCTTCCCTCATCTGAGCAAGATTTTCTGTGGTATCACCCGACAAATGGGCAAAATCAACAAGTGCCTGTGCCTGTGTGCATTCTTGGTTGTGGCCCCCACCTTCTGGAAATGCCTGCCTAAGGTGGTCAGGAAGGCTCCCACCCTTCTGTCATTCTGCAAATTATGTAAACTGTAATAGTTCAGGAGGGCATTTTCATAAAGGGAATAGGGCTATCGTATAATGGAATGGCCCATGAAGCCCTTTTACAGAGAACAGGACTGTCAGTATACCACTGTGTATAATGTGTATTATTTGTTTGCTGTCTGTATTATCTTCTTTAACTGCATTGTTTTATTCTTACATAGAATCATTTTCTTCATTGTTTAACATATCATGTCTAATACTTCATACTTTGTTTAATAATATAATAATAATCTTTCCATTTATTAATCGCTCAATCCATGCAGAGCTGCTGGCTCTGAGCGATGTACAGTTACTCATGAATATCACATGGGACTAACAATGCTTGGGGGTAAGGGGAAGACAACATATATCAGTTAAATCACACACATGTTTTTTTTATCGTAGTCAATGGAGATAGTCAGCAGCAGATGAGCAAGGTGGAATATACAGTAAATAAACATATTTCACCTTTGTAAGTTGCTGGCTGGGAAATATTAAATGTAGCCAACAGCAGATGGGAAGGCGATGGAGGATGGGGGAAGCTGTGGAAAATGTGTTCATGTATGCACAATCTTGCATGACATTCTACTGTGGTGATCACCACTTGCGAACAGGCTGTGAAAGGAATCAGTGAGTGATCAAACATCTCTGGCTGCAGGAGCCTTGCTTATTTGCATCGCTCCGATTACAGAATATAACATACTCAATGCATTTCGATTCAGATCAGTGGTGCTCACTCCACAGATCACAGAAAATCACATTCACAATTATCTACCAAAAGAGACACATTTGCTTTCACCTTTGGCATGAGGCCTCTGTCTCAGGGAGGTTAACTGCTTAGCCATTCCTCCAATGGTGATTCCCATGGTGGAACAGCCACTTGCCAACCAAAAAGCCTTACTGGGCAAGGGCATTGCTCACTTTTCCTGAAACAGAGGGCATGCCACACTGGAGAATGAAACTTGAAAGAGCCACAGGTGGTTCCCAAGCTACTGAGCATCACTGATTTAGATTTAATGGTTTAAGATTTTGATTGCTATAGTAGCATAAATATATATAGATATAATGGTTTAAAGTTTTGATTGCTATAGTCAGTAGTACACACACATACACACCAGGTTTTATGTAATATTTTGTTGGATATGTATTGGATCTTAGAAAGCAATGACTGATTCCCCACAAGCAGCTGTGCCGCTATCGCTCTTCCATTTCCCACAGTTGTAATGGTCAATTTCACACTATTCACTGCATGACCACATTTTGACCCGCATCTCCCCCCAATTTCCCCCACTTCTTCTTGATCCTGTTTTTTGAGGATCAAGAAGACGTAGAGGAAATTGGGGGAAGATGTGGGTCAAAATGCGGCAGCGCAGCAAATAGTGTGAAATTAACCAATACAGCCGGGGGAAATGGAAGAATGACGGTGGCACAGCTGCTTGTGGGGAATTGGTCAATGTATGATAGTCCTTATGCTAGAGGATTCATCACCAGTTGGTAAAACAGTATTATTAGGGCTGCCAGATTATTCCTTTGCAAGGCTAATAAAAACAAAATGGTTGTTTAATAGTGATGACAACTCGTCTCCCATTTGCTAAAGAACTCCTTTGAATGTTTTGAAGGATATGCCTATCAAACTTTGAAAAGAGAACATATACCCAGCAGCACAAGGAAAGAGGAAGCATGTACATGTGTGTGAGAGAGTGAAACTGCAGGGAGAGGACAGAGAGCTTCCTTCTGCATCAAGAGATTCTAGTTTTTTGACAGCTGTATTTGAGACGAAATATGTATTTATTTTTCCATGGCTCAAGACTATTCCTACTGAGTTGAGTGAGATTTACTCCCAGGTAAATGAATTTAGGATTGCAGCCTGATTCTAGCTCTGACTTGCTTTGTAATTGTCCATTGCCTTTAGCACTAAATGGTTGGTTTTAACCTAGCTAAAAGAAACAACTGCTGCCACCTTTGCAATTGTGAGGAGGAGGAGGAGGAGAAGGGTTTGTTTTATACCCACCCTTCACTACCTGAAGGAGTCTCAGAGCAGTTTACAATCACCTTCCCTTCCTCTCTCCACAACAGACACCCTCTGAGGTAGGTGGGGCTGAGAGAGCTCTGAGAGAACTGTGACTGACCCAAGGTAACCCACCGAGCTGGCTTCATGTAGAAGAGTGGGGAATCAAACCCAGTTCTCCAGATTAGAGTCCTGCTGCTCTTTACACCAAACTGGCTCTCATCCTTAGGATCCACAGCTGGTCCTGGACCAGCAAACACAGGTCAACCAAGGGAGGTGTTGGTTGGACTAAGACTTATGATTTTTTTTGAAAATATCACAAGCTTTTCTGTTTGTGTCTCCTCACCTCAGTACATTTGGTTTGTAACTTTCTAAGACAAAAGAAGAAATTCCTGCTAGTCACTATAATTTTCACACTTGGGGGGGGGGGGGTGTTGGTCAGAGGCCATGACATCACTCTTAATTTGCTGGTTAACAGCAAAAGCTGTGATAATTTTGATGCAGTTCTGGTATTTCAGCCCCATGTCATCTCCCCCCACAAACACACACACAAACACACACACACAGGCATTTTGTGTTTTGTTTCTACCTTGCCATGGAGAGTCTGTTCCTGCTTTGAAAATTGCATTACACTTTTAAAAAACCTACTCATGTGTCAGCATATCATCCAAGAAAACATTTTCCCACTGTTCCCTGATGGAAGCAGGGTAATTAAATCCAAAGACCCCTTGTTTAAGAGAAACCTTTGCCTTCTGGGAAACAGTTAGAGTGCTTCAATTAGAATGAAAAGCTGCATATAGGTCCTTCCAAAGCAACGACAACAAAGGTTGCCCTCCCTACGTTTGCTGACAGGCCAGCATATTGTAAGCTGAATGAGTAATTTATTTTCAGATAATGGAGTGTTTAAAGTGCATGTAGATGGACCCAACTCTCTAAATATCTCCGGGAATATTATCGCAGCATTGACCCACCGGTGTAGCAGAGGTTATACATAATTGACTAATTTATGGTTAATGCATCTTAGCTTTGCAGTTTCTAATGATAATTACCCATTTCTTCCTCTTTTTAACCATCCTTGCTTAATAAAACAAGATGTATGTTCTGTGACTGTCACTTCATTGAAATGGAACAGAAACCTGGCTGAACTTGTATGATCACAGTGCCCACTGCACAAAGGTTTTTTCTCCCAGATTAGAGTCCACGTACTTAACCACTACACCAAACTGCTGACTAACTAACACATTTGAGTGTTGCTGGTTTTGGGTGGGAGAAGGGTTAGGAGGTCTGCTAGTAAGGCAGGGAGTCTGTTTGGGACATCAAATATTTTGAAAATGGGGTTTGGATGTTGTTTCTGTGAAAAACAGCTAAAAAGGGGTGAGCCAATCTGTTCTGTGTTACGAAGATTTGGGCGCTTTTCCTGTCAAAAAAGTTAAAACCCTTTCTGTTCCATGTTATAAGACTGAATCAAGCAAAGAAGAAACCTGGACATTTTTCTCTCCAGGCCTGTTGGCAGCCCTAAGATAAGTGGCTGTCATGTTGTGGAACAGTGTTCAGAAATGTCACATGTGGCATGCCAAAGAGCCAGGGCACTGAGTGAGTACCACTGTTCTAAAGTGAGCATGTTCCAGGAAAGTGGCAAAGCCATTGATCAGTAGGGATTATGGTTGGCAGGTGGTTTGCGCCTTGAAACAGCTGCTGCCAAAGGGATTGGAGGATGAATAATACCCAGATACCAGTGCTAGGCAGAGGCAATCGTGTATGCAGAGGTACTCCAGTAGTTTAAAAGGTTATAATTAAGTATATATATTTAATATTAATAGTTATGTCTTCTATTATTGTATGTGTGTGTTTAGTAGGGAGGCACAAAGGGCAGACAATATTCGTGTTGCTCTTTTGGCTGACAGTGATTACAAACGTGGCTCTCCGTAAGCCACCAAGTGACTATCACTGCTTTAGATGAAAGGGCTAATGGACAGGGAGATGATATTGTGCAATCTGAATTTATAAGATCCCAACTTTCCACTTCCATTTCTCCTCCCCCCCCCTTTCTGCTTGGGGGTCGTTTTGTTCGGATAGAAAGGAAACCCAGCCTTGCTTCTGGCACTACGTAGCTATGCCTCTACTCGAAAGGGTCAGTTTTCTGTCCCCCTGCTTGTCCTAATATCACACAATGAAAGTAGCAGCACAGGTTGCTGGTGATGAGAAAGAAAAATACCTGCTCTTACAAATTAGCTTCCCACCAACAGAGCCTTCATTCCCGTAGCTGGGAACTGAGTCCATTGAATGAATAAACAACTTGTCTACATGGGATACAGCCTTAGAACCTCTACTCCTGGAAAAAATATTTTTCTCCTTCTGCCACTGAGTGTTTCTGTCCTTAGTTTACTGTGAGGGGTGCCCTGGATCCAAGTAAATTCTCATTACATCATCCTGGTTCCTCTCAATGTCCCTGCAAATTATTCAGTTCTCACAGCCCTCAACTTCTTGACACCAGATGCACTAAGGGAGTGCACGGTTTACCCCTACCTGGACCACTGGCTCTTTGTACATGACTCCCTGGGGCACTCATCTAGGAATCTGCAATTTGGAGTCATCATGCTACAGGACTTAGGTTTCATTATTAATTGGGTGAAATCCTGCCTTTCTCCTGCCCAGTCTGTCAACCTGCCCAGTCTGTCAACTTTACTGAGGCTGTGATCAATTCAGTCAAAGGGAGAGCATACTTACCTCCACAGAGACCAAAAACAGAGCCAGTTTGGTGTAGTGGTTAAGTGTGCAGACTCTAATTTGGGAAAACCAGGTTTGAGTCCCCACTCACAGCTGCTGGATGATCTTGGGCAAGCCATAGTTCTGTCAGAGGTGTTCTTGAAAAGAGCAGTTTGTGTCAGAGCTCTCTCAGCCCCACCTACCTCATAGGGTGTCTGTTGTGGGGAGGGGGAAGGGAAAGGAATTTGTAAGCCGCTCTGAGACTCCAAGTTAAGGGCGGGGTATAAATCTCCCCTTGGTCCCATGATGTACAGGTTTTTACAGACATTTATTTCCCTCTTGGACTGGGGGGCATATTGTGATGGTCTTGAAGTGAAGGGAGCATGGTCCCAATGGGAGTTGAGACTGCACATTAATATCCTAGAACGGAGAGCTATCGGATATGCTCTTACTTCTTTTACAGAGCTTCTCAAAGGATGTCATATTCTGATCACAACAGGCAACACTATGACCATATTCCATCTAAACAAGCAGGGGGGCATAGGCTCCATTCATCTCTGTAGAGAGGCAATACTCCTCTGGCAGTTGGCAATAAGCCAGGGGGTTCAGCTGACAGCCATACACGTTGCTGGTCAAGAAAATACCATAGCAAACTTTAAGTAGGGACACAGAGATGAACCAGGAGTGGTCGATAGCTGACCACTATCTATATCCCATTTTCACAGAGTGGAGAATTATGTTTTTGTTCCAGGGCAGCCATGGACAAAGATTCCAGGGGGGATGCACTCCAATGGTGGTGGAATGGTCACCTCTTCTATGGGTTCCCCCCTTTTGGGATCCTGTGAAGGACGGTGGCAAAACTGAAAGCAGACAGAGCCTCATGCAACTTGCTGGCCTCATACTGGCCCAGGAGGGTGTGGTTTCCCACACTGCGGATGCTAGCCAAGGTGGTTCACAAAACCTTTCCTCCTGCAGATGACCTCCTTCACATAGGATTGGTCCATCACCAAAATTTAAGGTCTCTACATCTAGCAGCATGGCTGATCCAACTATAGGGGACATATCACAAAGGGTAGAACGGGTTATGGTAGCCTCCCATAAACCATCTACACTGAAGTCCTATGCTTCAAAATGGAAGATATTTACTATCTGGGTGAACAGGCAAGGTATTAATGCTCACACTTGTGAGTTATCAGAGGTATTTGATTACCTTCTGGCATTGAAGGATGATGGGCTTTGCTTCGTCTTCCATTAAGGTGCATTTGGCAACCATTTCAACATATCACAGAGCAGTCAATGGATCCTCAGTGTTCTCTATACCTGGGTCAAGAAGGTTCTTAAAGGTTTGCATAATATGTTCCCACCTGTTGTACCCCTAACCCCTCAGTGATGTTTGATTTTGGTCCTAATGAGGTTAATGTATAAACCCTTTGAACCTATGGCTAAGACTGATTTGTCCTTTCTATTGTACAAGAGTGGGTGGGAGAACTGCGTGCACTAAGCAGCAATCCCAGACAAAGTAGTGCTCAGACCCAGCTTGCAATTCCTACCTAAGGTTGTGTCGCAGTCCTTTCTCGTCGCCAGCAGGGGACATTCCTGGAGGGGGAGGGGACATCCCCAATGCAATGACATCACACAGAAGTGACTTCACCACATTGGGACCGGCACCCCACATGCCTGAACTCCAAGTGGCAAATTCACCACTGGAGTTCAGGCACTTCCCCTTCTTGCAAACAGCATTTAAAGGGACCCTTTGAATGCTGTCTGCAAGAAGCAGAGGCTGCACATGCCTGAACTCCATGCAGCAAATTTGCCCCTGGAGTTCAGGCACCCCCCCCCCCGAAGGGCACTCAAGAGTGGTACCTTCAATACATCTCCAACAATTTCCCTATCTGGTAGCCCATTATTCCTGCTGTATACCACCTAGGTCATGTATGGTAGCAATCTTGGGCATATTGTTTAGGAGTGTATCTATAAGCTGAGAATGTGCTTTTGATTTATTAACATGTATTACAGAAAAGAGCTGCTTACAGATGCACATTGTCCCAAACACAAATATAATTTTATTTATTTATTTTATATCCTGCCCTCTCTCACAAGCGGGCTCAGGGTGGGTCACAACATGTCAATAAAATACATAGAATACATAGAATCAAAACATTAAAAACAATAATAATTCAGATTAACAAATAACAACAACTTTATTAATTAGATATAACATGACAGCTAATCTGGGACTTTAGGTGCCTCCTGAGGAAGCTAGTTAAATGGTCATACACCCCAACCTGTTACTTGGTCATGCTTTGTTGATCTCATAAGCAGGTCAGGGTTGGTCAGGATGGACACTATAGCACTGCAACAGTACAGACCACCACGTGAGCAGTGAAAGCAGGGGAGGCCGAGATGAATTGGCCATTTGCTGCCACAACCGCCTGGCGGAACAGCTCCATTTTACTGGCCCTGAGGAATTGTAATTTTAGAAGCAAAAGCCTTAAACGGGGGGTAATTTGGACCCCAAAACTCTCCAGCAAAACCATCCCTTCTCTTCTGGCCCCCAGGCCGTATGTTTGACACCTCTGCTGTAGAATAACCACCATGGCAAACTCTTGCTGAGTTTCACGGCCCAGCCACTTTCTCCAGTGTAACAACTTGTTTATTCTACTAATCGTCATCTAATTTTTAATGTCCACACGAGTCATATTTGCGTCTAATAGTACTACATTAACTACATTAGTTTGAACTTTCATTCTGTGAAAACTGTTTATAGATTGGCCTCAAGCTTTTGCTAAAAGGTTTTCAGATGGTTGAAGATTATATCAAATGTTGTTCTAGAGAAACAAATTAATTTAATTTTACCATATGAAACCTGGAAGGGTTTCCTCATTAGTACTTGTTCTTGTTTATCTTCTCCCCCCCCATTGTAATTTAAAGTAATCAGTCATGGGGAACACAAAATATATCACTCAACGCGAAGAGGTTAGTGCAATATGCAGCAATTCAGAGCTTAATGAAATAGACGTAAATAGACATAGCAGCAAAGGGATACCGGAAACCATATTCCAAAATACACCATGTGTATCTACAGTGTTTCCGGGAAACAGAATTCTAATAAGCCATTTGCTATTGTGACATCCAGGCCAGACAGACATGCCTGGGGCGTGAGCTGTGAGGTAATGGGTAGCCAGACAGGGCCACAGGGAGTGACCACAGAGCTTCAGGGACAGCAGTGTATGGCCCAACAGACACACAGTAGGGTGAAGCTGGCTCTTCGCATCAGCAGCCCTGGTAGAAAAGAGTGTACCATTAGGCATGTGTGGACCTGAGTGGGCTGGGAGGAAACTGGGAATAAGGTCCCAGGGGAGGGGCCAGTAATTGGGCAGAGCTTTAAAAGCTGTGATCCAGTGTGCCCGACAGTGGTCGGTGGAGGAAGAGAGTTTGGATACTTTGTGACTTGGTGGGTAAATGCAACTGAGCTGCTGGGACACCAATAAAGCTGGATAGATGGATACAGACTGTCTGCGCATAGTCCTTTGAAGTTCCATGAATGGATGACCCCTGCCCAGTTTACTCTGGCCAGCAACCTTTAAGCAGTGTAGGATGTTCCCCTCCTGCATGACAGCTATTCCATAGCAAACCCAAAGGACAGTCTTTAGCCTGTACACATTTATCTCCAACGTGCAGTTCTAATAGACAGAAATAATAGTTTCTATTGTTCAGAATTAGAGTTTTGTATATCCAGTCACAGAAAAGATGCTTAGTCCAGTTTCTACCCAGGTTTTGGAAAAGAAATTGCATTGCTTGATGGAGGATCTATGCTTTGGAGGACCTATGCTTGGCATGTTGCTTCCTGTCTATTTTTCTGGATTTCTCATAATCTCGTTACACAATCAACCACAGTATCCTTTTGGGCTCCCTTTCTGAAGTTAGGGGGACTGCTTTATAGTGTCTTTGATCTTTGTGGGGAGGAAGATAGATTTCAGAAAGTGCTGTGTGGTGGTGTGGCTACTAACCATGGTGACTGAGGGGCCTCTGAATCCAAGAGCCAAGAGGCAACATCAGGGACCTTGGTTCAAGGATTTTCTATTGAGTTGTGTATCATACTGTAGTGCTTTAGATTGCAATACATAAACAGCATTCTTTATAAGTCTTATGACTGTTTGATTGTGGGTCAGACTATCACGACTGTTGGCTTTATACTTGGCCACTGTGTGAGACAGGATGCTGGACTAGATGGACCACTGGTCTGATCCAGCAGGGCTCTTCTTATGTTCTTATGTTCATTATTCCTTTCTGTGTGACAGATTTTCTCTGGGTTCAATTTTTGAAACTACTGGGTGAGGCTATTCAGAATTATGGAATAACAGTGGAGTAGATCCAGGAAGACTTGGGTTCAAATCCTTATGGCCCATAAATTTCATTTGGTGATCCCTGAGGAATCATCCCTCACCCACCCCACCAGTGCTGCCTTTCTCTTATTGTTGTTGTTTTAAAACAACCAAAATAATATACAACATATTTTATAAAATGTTTTTAATATTCTTGTGTATATAATTTTTTGAATGAAAGCCAAAATGTAGGAATATGTTTCGTGAAGAAATAAGCAACAGTGGAAAATGTGAAAATGTGGCACTAGAAATAACAGTTTATGCAGAAGGTAAGGGGAGGGTTTCTCTTTTATCCTGGTGTTAATTCAGATGAGTGGGTGCAAGTATCACATGGTTAACATGTGCTGGAGAGCCACAGCTGGCCACAGTTCTGTGGCATATGCTCGCTGTATGTGTAATAGATTTTTTTTCATGCAAATATGAGTACACATACAATAACAACACCTGCCTTCAAAACGATGAATCATTTCTAAGTGCCTAATTAAAGAGAGATGTACCATGATTCGTCTGGAATAATGACTCTTTTTCTAAACCAATGCCTCTTTCCATCAATGATCAGATCATTCTACATACCCATTTAAAAAACAACAACATGTAATCTGATTATTTTTGCAATACGCAACAGGGTCACCTTGTTGATTTATTTTCTTGGAGAGGTGGAGGTTGTTATTTTAAGGAAGCTACCTATCTTCATTCAAAGTTAGCCTTTTTATTTTAAAAGGTTTTGAATAGGAATTGTGCAACGTGTATTACTTTCTGTATCAATAGGATTTTGGTTTGGTTTCGGTTTAGTCTTTTTGATGGTTGGCACCAAGATTGTATCCGGCAGCACAACACGCACAGAGTTTTCCTGCCTTCCCTTTCCCCCAGCCATCCCTTTTGTCCCCTGATAGAAGATGCCTTCAGTCATAGGACCCCTATGGTCAAAGAAGTCACACAGGTTGGGGGCTGCAGTGAAGAGTGGGGAATTAAGTGAAAGTACAGCCTTGTTCCCCTCCTGCTTGTGGTAGGGTTGCCAGCTCAACACCAGCAACCTGCAGGAGCTTTTGTGGAGCAGGAGTCATTGTTGTGTGAAGTTGTGACATCACTTCTGGATTGTACCTAGAAGTGACATCGTGACACTTTAGGAGTTCGCTCATCTGTATCTATCAATGTCGTTTCCTGCCCCCACCTCTTGTTCCCGCTGGAGCAAAGAGCTGTAGTGGAGCCTGGAGCCTGAGGGCACTTGACTGCCTGCCACCCCTGGAAGGATGGTGAGCCTAGAATGTGGTGCTCCGTAGGCAGAAGAGGAAGAAGGAATAATCTCCTCCCAGCTCCTCTTCTTCACTGCAGCCTCTTTGACTCCAGATATCACCCTTCAAGAAGTCAAAAGGATGTGGGGGAAATTCTGGGAGAAGAAAAGCAGAATCCACCAGTGTCTTTCACCGGCAGTTGGTTGAAGACAACTCACTGCAATATATGGTTTATAGAACGTTGGAAGCTGTTTGGGGGCGTGGCATGCCAAAAGGTAGCTTAGAATATTTTAGTAAATAATGCATTTTGAAATAACAAATGCATATATGATTTTCTTAGTATAGGGATTTGTACCCCTTCCAAGCCTACTCATTCTTTCAAACCTGACATATTTTATTGCTAGGTGCAGTGGTTAAGAGCGGCAGGACTCTAATCTGGAGAACCAGGTTTTATTCCCCTCTCCTCCTCCACATGAAGCCTGCTGGGTGACCCTGAGGCAGTCACAGTTCTCTGAGAACTCTCTCATCCCCACCTACCAAGGTGACTGTTGTGGGGAGAGGAAGGGAAGACGATTGTATGCTGCTTTGAGAATCTTTAAGGTAGACAAAAGTAGAGTATAAAAATCAGCTCTTCTACTTCTTCTACATAAATATATGGGATGCACCATGTCAACTCTTGAGGGCCAGAAACAGCATCCTTTTATTAACTACACCCCAGAACTACATAAATGAGCTATATTATAAAATGTTTCCTTCCTCCACTAACAGTATCTGATTGGCTTTTATAATGCCTTCAGCTTCCGCATCCCTTTTGTGGTTATAGACACATGTAAGATGTGAATACCTTTGGAAGTCACGGAGTGACAAAGTGTGATACGTTGCTAATGCTTAGACTGGTGTCTATTCAAAACCGATCTGTTACTTGAATAGGTGCATTCATTCAGATTCTGAACTAAGATCTGTCAGTTTACTACCTTAACACACTGCAAAGCACCATTTCTTTTGAGTAATTATTATCTTTTCCTTCAGCATTGAATTCTCACTGGTTAAAGAAGGGAAACTCTTTTTAAAAGCATTTAAAAAGGAATAAGATTGCCTTGGTGGAGGACTGGCTTTCCCATTTTGTGAATCACGAAGCTCTCAATAACATAAAAAAATTGCAGTCTCATCCTATGTGTGTTATGGCCCCCTGCATTCAGGGTATTTGCTCCCAAGGAAGCATCACATGATTACAGCCTTAATTGGCTTCCTTGCATGTAATGCAAAGTTAAAGTGAGCTAATGTGTATTACTAAAAGAGAATTTTTGGCATGACAATTCCAAGATTTCCCTTTTCTTATTCTGGACTTGGTGGTATTCACCTACTGAGAATCCTTGATACCCTAAGTGTCATAATTGACAAAGTGTTTGCTCAGCTGTTCTAAGTAAGCCTGGAACTAAATTTCTGGCTCCCTAGAGGGGAATGGGGAGACCTTAGTATCTGACGTCTGAGATAGGTAAACTATTCTTGCTCTATTAAGTAGCATAAGTGATTTATATTTACTCCATGACTTTTTGAATGATACTTCTGTTGATAAAGTCAGTTAACCATATTGAGTGCATTTTCTCAGAAACAGACAACTTTTGCTACTTCTGTATGTAGACTGAATTAATACTGGACTTTGTATGCCTCTTCAATACACTTTGCTCTATAGTTTCAGTACTAGAATGGCACAACTAGTCATGGAACTAGTTTCAATTAGTTTTGAAAGGGTATAAATAATTTAACTTGAACAAATATTATCTCTGCAACTTGGAGTTGCAATATTACCTGGATAGTTAGGTTTTGCCCAGTTTTTTGACATGCTGCATGGTGTCCATTTAGGACATTCACTGATCTGGATTCTTAGCTTTACATTTCAAGCAAATAATTCTGCAGACAGTAGGAGAAATATATGACAATATTCTGCCCAATTGTACATTGACCAGAAGATTTAAAAATATTCTGGCCAGTGGCTGGAAGCTACTGGTATGACTAATACATAATCTTCTGAAGAACAATAAGCAACAGTGCTTGTTAGTTGGCTGGCATCAGCAAGCATGTCACCCTGGGGCATTTTTTTGTCTGTTGATGGTATGCAATGGTTTGGATTTTGTAGGCCAGACTAGAATCTTTTCATCTCAACAGGCAAGTGAAATACTGATTTGGATATAAACCTTAGCATGGTGCAGGTAGATATCTTCTCCTGAATCCTTTTCCTTGAAACAGGTCCAGGGAGCTGCTATTTGCCCTTTATTCATATGTTTATCCTGATGGGGCAACCAAGATGTTTCAGGGAAAAGCATGAGGGGCACCTTAAACCTCCTTGCACCTTGTACTCATGTCCTGATCTAAATCAGGTCCTTGTGCATGCACCTGTTAATTAAGTTTTTAAAAAACCACAGAGCATGCAGTAGGGTTGCCAGGTGCATAACGTCTGCTGACAGGGGATCCTATGCTGCTCTCCAAGATCTTCTGGCATGCCAGGCACATTGTGCAGGGGGCATTCTAGCATTTGGCCAAAAACTCTATGGTCACCATAGTCCCCCACACGACATGCCCAGCATGATGATGTCACCTCTGGGTGACGTCTTCGGGCTAGGGACCTGAGCGTGGCGGAGCTCTTCGGGGGCAGGGCTCCCCATGTCAGCCAGCTGGCTGGCACCAGATTGGACCCCCCAAAATCAGGGTGAACCCCGCCCCCATTGGGGGAATGGCAATCCTAGCTTGCAGGACATGTAAATGCCAATGCACATCTGGTTTGACCCTGAGACTTTATCTCAGTAAGAAGTGGCAGTTGATTTCCCATGTGTACAAGTAGTGGCAGGGTCAAGTCTCCCACTATAGCAGGAGACCTCCCAGCCCTCCCCCCCCCTCCACCACTGCTTGATAGGCTGGTGGTGGGGTTTAACAGCCTCATGCCAGTGCACAGAATCACTTCTGGTGCAAAACTGAGCATGATGCTCTAGGATTCACCAAAACTACATGGTTTTTGTGAGTCTTAAAGCATTGTCCTGACACAATGATGTTATCCCGGCTTTGCACTGGAAGTGATGTTCCGCATCAACACAATGAGCCTGAAAACTTCCTCCATTGACTTTGGTAAAAAAAGAGATCAACTCTGTTGCTGCTAGTGATCTCTGACAAAGAAAGAATGGAAAAGACTAATAAAACTTTGGCAGGCTCCCTAGCTACCCTGGAAGGGAATCTATGCATAACCAATAAGGAAGGCTATCTCAGGACATCTGACCTAAGGGGTCAATAAACAACAATTTCCATCATGCATTATCTTAAAGGTAAATGACTTATTTTCCTGGACTAATACTGCTTACACACCCTGCTGGGGCAGTCACAAGTCCTTCCAAATTCTTGTACCAGTTTGGTTCTTTTATGTATGGATCCAGACTAGACTGGTTTTAGAGCCCACCCACAGGAATGAGTCTCTGACTGCCTTGGGAAATTAACTCTTTGCTACTATTTACTCTATATCACAACAGTTTTTCAGAGACTTTTTTTCCTTGTGCAATTCATTTAAAACAATATTTCTGTAATGGAATCTTTCATTAGAGTAATTCCTTTTTAAAGCTGTATCTGATTCTCTGTAACCTTCAAAGAAGCAAGATAGCTCTGCTCTGATGCTTGTCATTTATTATTAAAGTCTTGCTTTATAATTTTAATATTGGGTTTCTGAAATCTGTGTAACTTGTCTCGTGCCCTTTGTCTGATTTTGTTCTCCCCCCCACTCCATCATATAAAGAGAGAGAGAGAGAGATGATTGTGTGTGTGTGTGTGTGAATAAACGGGGGTAAACATAATTTGACATGCTTGTATTCATGATGATTTCCCAACACTATCAGTGCAATCCTAAATGGAGTCACACTCTTTTAAGTCCCTCTAAGTAAATGGGCTTAGCACAGGGTCACAAACGCCAGGTTGGAAAATTCCTGGACTTTTGGGGGTGGAACCTGAGTAGAGCAGAATGTGGGGAGGGGGCAGAACTCAGAAGGGATGTGATGCTATAGAGTGCAACATCCAAAGCTGCCATTTTCTCCAGGGAAACTGATTTCTGTAGCCTGTAGTCTGGAGATCAGTTATAATTCTGGGAGAACTCCAGGCCCCACCTGGACGTTAGCAGCCCTAGCTTAGAAGGATTTAATTTTGCTTAAGATTGCACTGTATCAATAAACAATTTATGTCTTATGTTAGCTGTCAAAATACAATCAAAGTACATCAGGCTGATTCCTCAGCTTGTCCTATAGGTTTAATTTAAGCCACGCCACAGCCTAAGAATCAAGATTCCAGGAAGGAAGCACCCTCAAAATCAACTTTGCCCATGCACTCTTTGGCCTATTCCTTACATTCCGCCCCGGAGGTATTGGACAAGGCATTACAGGCCGTGACTGCTGTTGCTCAATTGGCCTTCTATCATCTACAGCAGGTCAGGCAACTGGTTCCCTATCTCACCCCCCAGGACTTTGCAACTGTGACCCATGCAATGGTTACTTCCAGACTAAATTATTGTAGCTTGCTCTGTAGGGGGCTGCCCTTGAACTTGATCCAGAAACTGCAGCTACTGCAGAATGCAGTGGCACGTATGCTGGCAGTGATGCCTGTGTGGGCTTGCATTCAGCCAGTGCTGCAGCAACTGCACTAGCTGCCAATTGAGTGCCGGATCCAATTCAAGATTCTGGTGTTAACCTTCAAAACCATATACAGCCAGGGACCTGCATATCTTTGAGATCGCCTCTCCCCATATGTGCCCCATAGAGCATTGTGCTCAGTCGACCAACATTCACTGGTTGTCCCTGGCCCCAAAGATGTCCTACGAGCTTCAACCAGGGCCAGGGACTTTTCTGCCCTTGCCCCAGCCTGGTGGAACAAGCTCCCACTCAAGATCAGGGCCCTGCGGGATTTATTACAATTCTGCAGGGCCTGTAAAATGGAGCTATTCCGCTGGACTATCAGCTGAGGTAGCGGACATCCAAAATCCATCTTTGGCCTCCCCTACTGAAATTGCTGACTTTGTGATCAGCCTAAACTGAGCATAGCAACATGAACCTTGATTGCTGTTTCTACTACTGTTTTAAATTACTGTTTTAATTATTTTAACTTTTGTTGTTGAGATTTTGTGACTTTGTGACCCTGAGCCCGTCTGCGGGGAGGGCGGGATAAAAATCGAATTATATAAATAAACAAATAAATAAATCCTCATCCCTAATTGGAATTAAACCTGTACCTGCATTTGTGCAAGTAGGTTTCCCATTGATTTCAGTGGAAATGTGTTACAGGACAATGTATAAACTGCAGCCAGAGTTTCCCTCTTAGGAAAACTATAAGGTTGAAGAGTTAACATCCAATCACAAGCGATCCCGCTTTGCATGGTGATTGGCAGACACATTCTGGGCTAGGACTCCTATTGGTTACATTAGGATACTAGCCCAGGGCGAAGCTTAACATTGCGTTTCAATCAGGCGATTCGCATATCAGTATTTACATTCAAGTCAATACATAACAGAAAAACTGCATGTTAAAAGAAAAATTATTAATTTAGAACATTTATATCCCGCCTTTCTCTCATTAGGGAAGTCCAGGTGGTCTACATATGGTTCTCAGGATATCTCATACCCAAACACCAACCAGGCCTATACCTGATTAGCGTTATAGTAAGGTTTCTAGCTTATGTCCTTTAGCCCAAATTTTCCTCATTGGGCAAATGAGTACTTGAAGGGAAGTATCAGTGGGTTAAATACTTGCTCCATCCATTCTCTCTTGCAAATCTACCCACCCTCAGCTCTGCAACTGTGCTAAAAACCCAGAAGAAATACTAGTTGGGAGAGTAACTACCTCAGAGGTGGTAGGATGGGGATTGATGGGGAGAACTGCAGACAATTACGGGGGAAAAAACCCTTTTCATCTGGTACATCCTACAAATGCTAGAGTGGATCCTGTCCCTATCCTACTACGCAACTGAGCAAAGTTTGAACCCTCCTCTGGCCTAAGTAGACCTCCTCTAGTTTAAGTGCCTTTTCCTCCAATGGAAGAAACAGTCAGAGGAAGGCTTCCTTGAGGAAGGTTAGATTCTCACCACCACTTCCACTTGGCAGATATAGGACTGGGTATGCAATTGGTGAGATAAAGGATATCTTTACCCTTAGAAAGCCATCCATCCACTTTTGTGAATTCCTTGGTTAAAAAAAGGGGGTTGTGGCTTAAAATCCACTAGCCATGCTGAAATAGCATTGCATCTTTCATTTTAAAAAATAAACCAAAATTTTAACTCTGTAAAGTGTGCTGTGGTTGTGTTAATTAGGTGGAAATGTTTTAGGACTCTGGCAAAATGGTTAATGTTCATAAATTGTCAAGACCATCTTACTATCATAAAACAGCAATAGTTTTTTCTCTTGGCATCTCCTCCGCTATCATTTGCTTTCAATCAGTCTGGTTGCTCAGTGGTTTGTAACCTTTTCCGTAGCTGCGTACTTCAATAATAAACACAGCCTGGACCACTCTTGTGACAGGCCTTCCTGTTTTAAATGTTACAAATGATTTTATCAGTTCATTAGCAATATTTGATGAAATTTTGTACAGTGAGAACTTGCCCTTTTAGTATGAAACCCCTCTCCCCCCCACAACCCTAACTTCAATTACCAGTTAAATGTTGATCCTCTGAATGCATTACAAGTGTTCTTCTTAAATTGTTCTTGCTTAAAGTTTTCAGCAAGGAAAAGGCCTTTGAGTAGTTTACTGTGCTATGGAAAGGTCATCTATGAAACCAGAAATATTAAATTATTTTGAGGAAGAACATTCCTG
>NW_015162607.1:18658-24601 GCF_001447785.1 Gekko japonicus
CCTGCTTTGACCTGCAGGCCCTATTTCACTGTGCCCTCCAAGGTCTTCCCGGTTTTTTTCTCTCTCTGTTCAACCACCACTAGCACTCAGCCTTTGTAGGAATTGCCCACTGGGAGGGCCAGGACTCCCAGCTTCTCTTCCCAGTTTTGAGGCTTCACTTCCATGTCTCCTGCTATCCAGTGTCTGGTTATCACTGAGATAGCTTACCAGCCTTGTACGTCACTGAAGAAGTAGCCACTTACCAACTGACTGCCTCTCCCCTTCGCTCTGGCACTCTTTTAAAACAGCATGTCCAAGATGGTGGAGGTCTATGAGGTACAGAGAACCTCTACCAGCATCAAAAGTTGCAAAGCATTTATTGAAAAGAAAATGTCCACAAGCATGCCCTCAGCACAGCACCAGATTAAGCAAGGGACTCAGAAGAAAAGAGTAAAATGCAGTTCTTCTGTGCCTCCCTCTATACATGCCCTAGCAGATGTTAAATTTAAGGCAAGCTCCTTAGCTTAGAAAGTTACAGATGCTCTACAAGGTTGCCATTACCTTGAAGCCTCTTTCAGGTGTGCAGGCCAGCACATGGCAATGGCTCCCTCGCCCAGACCTCAGGTAACAGCTTTCCCTTCCTGAATGGAATCAGCACAAAAGAGCCTGTCCTCTTCACTTCCAGGAATTTTATCATCTCTCTTTCTCCTCCCACTGCCCAGGTCAGGCCAGGTCAAAGGAGATTTTTGTAAAGTCTCCAGGAGAGGTTTCCTGAAGTATTTCTAGCATAATTCCTCCAAATCTCTGTTTCCTGCTAGATATCACCTGTCTAGCTAGAGGGGTGTGTTTTTGTGTGCATGACTTGACCATCTCATCTTGTCCACCAGGTCTACCATTTGCATATCTGAAGGCTTGGTGGGTGAAGTTGGCAAGCAATTGACTCCCCCCACCTGTATTCTGCCATGAGAGAGGAAGTCATCTTAAAACTCATGGTAAAGGTTTTGCCCAATTCAAACCTCTTCATACTTCATCTTATTTAATCTTTGTTACTTCTTCAGACATAGTGAGTAGGTAACTGAAAGGAATAAAATGATTAATGAACCTGGTGCCCTATAAAGGTAGCCAGGGCCATAATGAGAAGATGGCATTTTCAGGAGATTCCTGAGGCCTGAGAGCCCATTGCTGACCACTGACCCACAGCAAAACAGAAGCCGCCACCAACACCTGCCCTCTTATGCTTGGTGGTGGTGATGTTGATGTTGGATCCCTAAGCCCACTTGATGTAAACAGTGATTGTACATAAGATGAAGAACAGCAGCTGTTGCCACGTGTTGCTCCCCGTCTCTACATGATGGTGGTACTTTGCAGTCATCACTGAATGAGCAGTAATGGTAACAGCAATGGTCACTGTCTGTTTTTTACCACTGTCTAAATTGGAAGGGGTGATGGTGGAGTGAAGGAGGCTGAGACAGTGGTGGCGGCAGTATGCTTAGCTGGGGTGGGTGGGATGCCCTAGGCTGGGGCTGTAGGGCACTAAATTTTCTCTTGCATCATTCCTCATGTTTGTTTCATGCCTTGTCATAGATGTCCACAAGTCCTTTTTAGTAATAGTTGCAACATTTTAGCAGAAGAGTTTCAAAGTAAGACTCCAGTAAGAAATTGGTGAGTTGAAGTTTGTACTTAGAGTTAATTCCATCGTGTTTGGGCTTAATAGGAACTAGGGGTGCTGGTGGTTAGCTCAGTGCAATAGTACCACCAGCACAGAATTCTCCTTTTACTTCCTCCTGGTTCCAGCTTGGCTTTCTGTCTGTCTTTCAAAAGAAAAATGCTTCATACACTGCTTAATCTTACATTGTACATATCATGATACAATGGTTATAACGCAAACACATTCAGCAATTTATACTATCTGGAGAATCCATTATGCCAGGATGAATGGGAAGCACTGGCATTTTGTGTTGATATGTATTATAAATGCAATAGGGAGTTCCAATATGAAGGCAAAAAAGCAGAAAAGCTCTGGCATGTATCCTACCACTCTGCTCCACAAAGTCTGAAGCCTTCTTCCCGCCTAAGGAGACTTCCTCCAACATCTTCCAACTACGACCAGCAAAAAAGCCACTGAAGTTGGAAGGGATCTCTTTAGGCTGGAAGAACACTTCAGATTTTGCTGAGCGGAGTGGTACATGTCTCTATCTAGTGGCCATATACCTTACCTCTGAAAGTAAGAATAGTCTCTGAGGATGATCTTAACAGTTCTAGATCATATAGGGCTTTAAAGGTAAGAGCCAGAACCTTGAATTGTGCCCAGAAACAAATTGGCAGCAGGTACACTTCATGCTGATGAAATGTGTTATCTGGGCAATCTAACATGTGGCCACCACATTTTGAACCAACAAAAACAGAGGCAACTTCTTTTAAAACATGTAGCAGTTATCTAATTACTGCATCTGTTCATCCTGACCCAAATACTAATGTATATAGTCCAGTGGAGGCATATGAAACTGGAAGAACTTCTAGTGCATTTGTATGCATACCACAAAAGGCAAAACAGGTCAGGTCAGTTATCATTGAACAGAAACTGTACCTGATAAACATGGACTATTAAAGAGTGCATATCTGGATACCAATTCAAGCATCAAAAAGTTCCCCAAAAAGATGGACATGTAGTTTGGTGACAATTCTCTTAGTATTGCCCACCTCCCCTCATAGAACTACATTTCTCGTATATATAGACACCCAGAGGGCTGGATTCATGTATGGTTGGATGGGTTCACCGAATTCTGCCCTTCTGTGGCAAACCTCCACCTCCCCTTCATGCTATTCCTGGGTGGCTGGAGGGGGTCTCCATCAGCCTTTCTTGGTCATTTTCCATTGCAGTGGGACCTGGGAGGTGAAAAAGTTGTGTTCCACTGACAGAAATCCTTCAGTTGGTGATAATTTTTGGTAGGATCTGTCATAAACCCAAAATGGGTCTAGGTGCACTTACATGCGTGTCATGTGTTCATGTGCATGTAAAGGATGTTCCCCTTCATCGTGCCAGCACCCCAAGTTAAAGATCCAGCCACCCACAATACTGATGACTTGGGGCACACTAGTAAAGGCTGCCTCTAAGCAAGTTCGAAGGGCAGAGTTTCCCAGTTGCTTTCCTGTGCGTGTGTGTCTAAGTGTGAGTGAGTGATATAAGGCACACAAAGACAAGCTGAATCACAGTGTGTTTTACTAAACAGCAAAAGACTATCGCCACAGATTAAGCTAGAGCACAAGACAGGGAAAATAATCTATTTTGCCTACTGGGTTACATAACAATACAGAAGATTTACTTCCGACATCCCACCATGTCTGTGGAAGAAATGCACTTCCTGACCCGCACCTCCTCCATGTAGGGGAGCCCGACCTACAGCACTTGAACAAAGATTAACAAATGTTTCAACCATTTAACCTTTGCTGCCTTCATTGGTGGGAAGCCTCTCCCAATCCAATTTTAGGGAACTTGCCCCATGTGGGGAAGCAAACCCCAATCTCCCAATCAACCTAGGCCTCTTAATACCCCAATCATGTTTTACAACAGCCATCCATCTTGCCTTCCCTGCCAGGTAGGCAAATGGTTATCTCTCTGCAGAAATATAGCTCAGCTCTTTGACCTCTTGGTGCATTTATGGCTCTCTTCCCTGGGGAAAAAATGGCTGTCAGGATCCAGGAGCTTCTTCTCTTTTTTTACAATAGGTTTTATTTATTTTTCCATAATAACATTAACTTGAATGTCTTGAAGATAAAGCATATTACATATAAGATTAACTATTGCATCATCCTTTGCACTTTAACAATATACATCAACAATACTTAGATTTCACTTGATAGTTGCAACATCATCACCAGGAGAATATTACTTCAAATTACTAGACAGTGTATACACACATGTAGATTATTCAATACTTGCTAATTCGCTTTACCACAACCATAATATATTCATTACTTTAGGAATGTTGTCTTGCTTAGAGAGGTACTCTATGATAGGAAACCAAGTTGGTACAAACGTGGTGGGAGACATTGATTTATCAAATTGCGTAAGATTGTCTGAGAGTTTAGCCATGATATACAAATCCCAGGATCCAGGAGCTTCTTGATGAGCTCAAAAGCACCTTACATTTCCAAATAATCCACCCATACAGCTGTCTTATATGCACCTCTTGTAGGCCCTGTTGGTAGCCAATAGCTGTGATCCTGGTTGAGAAAATCACTGTCAATAAGAATGGGGAAAGTAACTGCTAGAACAGCAGTGACTAGGCTATAAACAGAAGTAGACCTGGAGGAGTTTGAGACTTGTTGGTTTAAGTTGATTGACAGCAATGGGAGAGCACTACCTGTATTGTGGGGCAAAGATTAGCAAGAAGGAAAAAAAACCCTGTTCATTTCAAGGGAGCTCTTTTGCTTTCTGAAGTGTCAGATAAGAGCTGAGAGGTATGAGGACTATATTCATGTGGACAGGCTCGTTATGGAGAGGAAATAGAAGATTAAGCTGTTCTTCATTTGTATTGCTTAGGCTGATGCAAAATCCCGAGGCTGTACACAGCGCATCTTCTGTCACACCGTACTCGCTCCCCATCCTTTGAGGACATTTCCCAATATTCAAGGCAGAGGTTTTTGTTTCAGCTCCTCCTGAGACTGAAATGTGTTGACAAGCTGAATGTGCCAAGGATGTGTATGCATACTATTGTCTAATAATAGCTGCTCATGTCTTCCCTGGGCTTTTTTCACCAGGCAAGGAGACTGGAGCAAAGTCTGTCCAGTCTCCAGTAATGGAAAGTCCCCCCCCCCCCCCGGTATGGTTGTGTGATTATTATCTTACTCATCAAAGCATAATTTTGTCTCTGCGTTTTACCTTTTTTTAAAAAAAGCTGCTAGGAATTGTTTGCATTTTTTAAATGAACAATATCCTTCCCAAAAAGATTTACTTACTTAATTTGTAATTTTGCCATTATGTATTTGGCTTTAAAGTACAACTGTGTTTTAATATTTTACTTGTCATAGTTTACTGTGAGCTTTGCTAGATGGAGCCACCCAATTCAACTGGGCTGTGTGCAGATTAGAGCACTGGGGCAGGTGTGTCTAGAGAGTCATCAGTGAGAGTTGCTTGTGTGTTCTGGTCTGCTTAACACTCCTACTTCTATAGTTCAGCGGCCTCTGAGGGGGAGGGGCCATGGCTCAGTGACAGAGCATCTGTTTGGCATGTAGAAGATGCCAGGTTCAATGCCCAGCATCTCCAGTTAAAGGATCTGGCAGTAGATGATATGAAAACCCTCTGCCTGAGACCACAGTGAGCCACTGCCAGTCTGAGTAAACAGTACTGACTGTGATGGACAAATAGTTTGATTCAGTATAAGGCAGCTTCATATGTAGGGAGTGACAGCTATAGCTGCAGTTATGGACAATATGGACCATTTATGACCCATCATGATTTGCAAACCCAGTCTGAATTATGTTTTTTTGATTCTGGCTTATGTGCCATGTGCAAGATATGGTCTGTCAGTTTGGACATCTTGTTAAACTATAGTTTGGTGTGATGTTTAAACTGAACCAGAGTCTGTACACAGCTCCACAGTCTGAGTGCTGGGCCTTCTGTAAAAACACGTCCATTATGTTCAGACTAGCAATCCTCTTAGACGTGCTACCTGTTCCACATGCAGGGCCGGAGAGAGAGGCACAGATCAGGAGTCTCAATGCGTGGATGAGACAATGGTAGGTATAGAAAAAAGCCTGCATGGTTAACAAACAAAGTAATGGAAGCTGTAAAAGGTAAGAAGGATTCCTTTAAGTGGTGGAAAGCTAGTCTCAGTGAGGTTGATAAAAGGAAACACAGGCTGTGGCAAATAAAATGCAAGTCTGTGATCAGGTAGGCAAAAAGGGAATATGAGGAGCATATAGCAAAAAACATAAAGACCAACAATAAAACTTTCTTCAAAT